>NW_027489538.1:0-36827 GCF_050948215.1 Halictus rubicundus
AATGATAGTATAGGATAGGATGGATAGAGGATAGGATAGGATAGAGGATAGGATAGGATAGAGATAGGATAGGATAGAGGATAGGATAGGAGGATAGAGATTAGGATTATGGATAGAGGATAGGATAGAGGATAGAGGAGGATAGAGATAGGATAGATAGGATAGGATAGGATAGAGGATAGGATAGGATAGAGGATAGAGGATAGAGGATAGGATAGGATAGGATAGAGGATAGAAGTATAGGATAGAGGATAGGATAGGATAGAGGATAGGATAGGATAGAGGATAGGATAGGATAGAAGATACGATATAGGATTTAATAGGATAGAGGATAGGATACGATAGAGGGATACGATAGGATAGAGGATAGAATAGGATAGAGAATAGGATAGGGATAGAGGATAGGATAGGATAGAGGAAAGGATAGGATAGAGGATAGGATAGGATAGAGGATGGGATAGGATAGAGGATAATATAGGATAGAGGATAGGATAGGATAGAGATAGGATAGGATAGAGAGTAGGATAGGATAGAGGATAGGATAGGATAGAGGATAGGATAGGATAGAGGATAGGATAGGATAGGAGATAGAGGATATATAGGATAGAGGATAGGATAGGATAGAGGATAGGATAGGATGAGGAGTAGGATAGGATAGAGGATAGGAATAGGATAGAGGATAGGATAGGATAGGATAGAGGATAGGATAGGATAGAGGATAGGATAGGATAGAGATCGATATAGGATTATAGGATAGAGGATAGGATACGATAGAGGATAAGGATAGGATAGAGGATAGATAGGATAGAGAATAGGATAGGATAGAGGATAGGATAGGATAGAGGATAGGATAGGATAGAGGATAGGATAGGATAGAGGATGGATAGGATAGAGGATAATATAGGAAGGGTATAGGATAGTAGGATAGGATAGGATAGAGGATAGGATAGGGATAGAGGGATAGGTGGATAGTGGATAGGATAGTGGATAGGATAGGAGTGAGTAAGGATAGGATAGAGATAGGATAGGATAGAGAGAGGATAGGATAGAGGATTTAGATAGGATTAGAGGATAGGATACGGATAGAGGATTACGGATAGGATAGAGGATAGGATAGGATGAGATAGGATACTTATTAGAGTATCTGGAAGGAGAGGATAGGATCCGGCACTGCACTCTTCACGTTCACGTGCACTCTCCACGTCTTCACGTCACTGCACCCGTCCACTGTCACCGCTCTCGTCACTTCAATCATCGCTTCACTTCACTTCACAGCTGCACTTAGCACTTCTTCACTCTTCCCCTCACTTCACTGCACTTCACTCTTCACGTGCACTTCACTCTCGTCCCTTCACTTCACTTCACTGTCACTTCACTCTTCACTCACTTCACCTTCACTCTTCACTCTTCTACCACTTCACTCTTCACTTCACGTCACTCTTCACCTCACTTCACTCTTCACTTCACTTCACGCTCCCTTCACTTCACTCTTCACTTCACTTCACTCTTCCCTTCACGTCACTCTTCTTCACTCCTCTTCATTCACTTCCGCGTCACCACACTCCACTCGTCACTCACTTCACTCATCACTGTCACTTCACTCTTCACTTCACTCTTCACTTCACTTCACTCTTCGACTTCACTCACGTCTGTCACTTCACTGTCACTCTTCACTTCACTTCATCTGTCACTTCACTGCACCCTTCACTCCACATCACTCTTCACTTCACTGTCACTCTTCACTTCACTTCACTCTTCACTTCACCTCACTCTTCACCTTCACTTCACTCTCCACTTCACTTCACTCTTCCACGTCACATCACTCTTCACTTCACTTCACTCTTCACGTCACTTCACCCTCCACTTCACTTCACTCTTCACTTCACTTCACTCTTCACTTCACTTCACTCTGTCACTTCACTCACTCTGCACTTCACTTCATCACACTTCTTCCCCACACTTCACTCTTCACTTCACGTTCACTCTTCACTTCACTTCACTCTTCACTTCACTTCACTCTTCACGTCACTTCACTCTTCACTTCACGTCACTCGTTCACCTCACACGTCAAACCACTTCCACTCTTCACTTCACCTCACTCTTCACCTCCACTTCACTCTTCACTTCACTTCACTCTCCACTTCACTTCACTCTTCACTTCACTTCACTCCTCACCTCACACTTCAAACCACTTCACTCTTCACTTCACCTCACTCTTCACCTCACTTCACTCTTCACTCCACTGCACTCTCCACTTCACTTCACTCTTCACTTCACGGTCACTCTTCCCTTCACTTCACTCTTCACTTCACTTCACTCTTCATTTCACTTCACTCTTCACCACACTTCACTCTTCACTTCACTTCACTCTTCACTTCACTTCACTCTCCACTTCACTTCACTCATCACTTCACTTCACTCGTCACTTCACTTCACTCTTCACTTCACTTCACTCTTCACTTCACTTCACTCTTCACTTCACTTCACCTTCACTCTTCACCACACTTCACTCTTCACTTCACTCACTCTTCACTTCACTTCACTCTTCACTCACTGCACTCTTCACTTCACTTCACTCTTCACTTCACTTCACCCTTCACTTCACTTCACTCTTCACTTCACTTCACTCCTCACCTCACACTTCAAACCACTTTCACGCTTCACTTCACCTCACTCTTCACCTCACTTCACTCTGTCACTCCACTTCACTCTCCACTTCACTTCACTCTTCACTTCACTTCACTCTTCCCTTCACTTCACTCTTCACTTCACTTCACTCTTCATCTTCACTTCACTCTTCACCACACTTCACTCTTACACTTCACTTCACTCTTCACTTCACTTCACTCTTCACTTCACTTCACTCTTCACTTCACTCTTCACTTCACTCTTCACTTCACTCTTCACTTCACTTCACTCTTCACTTCACTTCACTCTTCACTTCACTTCACTCTTCACTTCACTTCATTCTTCACTTCACTTCACTCTTCACTTCACTTCACTCTTCACTTCACTGCACTCTTCACTTCACTTCACTCTTCACTTCACCTCACTCTTCACCTTCACTTCACTCTTCACTTCACTTCACTCTTCACTTCACATCACTCTTCACTTCACTTCACTCTTCACTTCACTTCACCCTTCCACTCACTTCACGCTTCACTTCACTTCACTCTTCACTTCACTTCACTCTTCACTTCACTTCCATCACACTCTTCCCCACTTCACTCTTCACTTCACTTCACTCTTCACTTCACTTCACTCTTCACTTCACTTCACTCTTCACTTCACCTCACTCTTCACCTTCACTTCACTCTTCACTTCACTTCACTCTTCACTTCACATCACTCTTCACTTCACTTCACTCTTCACTTCACTTCACCCTCCACTTCACTTCACTCTTCACTTCACTTCACTCTTCACTTCACTTCACTCTTCACTTCACTTCATCACACTCTTCCCCACACTTCACTCTTCACTTCACTTCACTCTTCACTTCACTTCACTCTTCCCTTCACTTCACTATTCACTTCCACTTCACTCTTCACTTCACTTCACTCTTCACCGCACACTTCAAACCACTTCACTCTTCACGTCACCTCACTCTTCACCTCACTTCACTCTTCACTTCACTTCACTCTCCACTGCACTTCACTCTTCACTTCACTTCACTCTTCCCTTCACTTCACTCTTCACTTCACAGCACTCTTCATTTCACTTCACTCTTCACCACACTCCACTCTTACACTTCCACTTCACTCTTCACTTCACTTCACTCTTCACTTCACTTCACTCTTTCACTTCACTCTTCACTTCACTCTTCACTTGCACTTCACTCTTCACTTCACTTCACTCTTCACTTCACTTCACTCTTCACTTCACTTCATTCTTCACTTCACGTTCACTCTTCACTTCACTTCACTCTTCACTTCACTTCACTCTTCACTTCACTTCACTCTTTCACTTCACCTCACTCTTCACCTTCACTTCACTCTTCACGTCACTTCACTCTTCACTTCACATCACTCTTCACTTCACTGCCTCTTCACTTCACTTCACCCTCCACTTCACTTCACTCTTCACTTCACTGCACTCTTCACTTCACTTCACTCTTCACTTCACTGCATCACACTCTTCCCCTCACTTCACGTCTTCACTTCCACTGTCACTCTTCACTGTCACTTCACTCTTCCCTTGCACTTCACTATTCACTTCACTTCACTCTGTCACTTCACTTCACTCTTCACCTCACACTTCAAAACACTTCACTCTTCACTTCACCTCACTCTTCACCTCACTTCACTCTTCACTTCACTGTCACTCTCCACTTCACTTCACTCTTCACTTCACTTCACTCCTCACCTCACACTTCAAACCACTTCACTCTTCACTTCACCTCACTCTTCACCTCACTTCACTCTGCACTCCACTTCACTCTCCACTTCACTTCACTCTTCACTTCACTTCACTCTTTCCCTTCACTGTCACTCTTCACTTCACATCACTCTTCATGTTCACTTCACTCTTCACCACACTTCACTCTTCACTTCACTTCACTCTTCACTTCACTTCACTCTTCACTTCACTCTTCACTTCACTTCACTCTTCACTTCACTTCACTCTTCACGTCACTTCACTCTTCACGTCAGCGTTCATTCTTCACTTCACGTTCACTCTTCACTTCACTCCACTCTTCACTTCACTTCACTCTTCACTTCACTTCACTCTTCACTTCACCTCACTCTTCACCTTCACTGTCACTCTTCACTTCACTTCACTCTTCACTTCACATCACTCTTCACTTCACTTCACTCTTCACTTCACTTCACCCTCCACTTCTCACTGTCACTCTTCACTTCACTTCACTCTTCACTCACTTCACTCTTCACTTCACGTCATCACACTCTTCCCCACACTTCACTCTTCACTTCACTTCACTCTGCACTTCACTTCACTCTTCACTTCACTTCACTCTTCACCTCACACGTTCAAACCACTTCACTCTTCACTTCACCTCACTCTTCTCCTCACTTCACTCTTCTCTTCTCTTCACTCTCCACTTCACTTCACTCTTCACTTCACTTCCACTCCTCACCTCACACTTCAAACCACTTGCACTCTTCACTTCACCTCACCTCTTCACCTCACGTTCACTCTTCACTCCACTTCACTCTCCACTTCACTTCACTCTTCACTTCACTTCACTCTTCCCTTCACTTCTCTCTTCACTTCACTTCACTCTTCATTTCACTTCACTCTTCACCACACTTCACTCTTCACTTCACTTCACTCTTCACTTCACTTCACTCTCCACTTCACTTCACTCTTCACTTCACTTCACTCTTCACTTCACTTCACTCTTCACTTCACTTCACTTCACTCTTCACCACACTTCACTCTTCACTTCACTTCACTCTTCACTTCACGTCACTCTTCACTTCACTTCACTCTTCACTTCACTTCACTCGTCACTTCACTTCACCCTTCACTTCACTTCACTCTTCACTTCACTTCACTCCTCACCTCACACTTCAAACCACTTCACTCTTCACTTCACCTCACTCATCACCCTCACTTCACTCTTCACTCCACTTCACTCTCCACTTCACTTCACTCTTCACTTCACTTCACTCTTCCCTTCACTTCACTCTTCACTTCACTTCACTCTTCATTTCACTTCACTCTTCACCACACTTCACTCTTACACTTCACTTCACTCTTCACTTCACTTTCACTCTTCACTTCACTTCACGCTTCACTTCACTCTTCACTTCACTCTTCACTTCATTCTTCACTTCACTTCACTCTTCACTTCACTTCACTCTTCACTTCACTTCATTCTTCACTTCACACCACTCTTCACTTCACTGCACTCTTCACTTCACTTCACTCTTCACTTCACTTCACTCTTCACTTCACCTCACTCTTCACCTTCACTTCACTCTTCACTTCACTTCACTCTTCACTTCACATCACTCTTCACTTCACTTCACTCTTCACTTCACTTCACCCTCCACTTCACTTCACTCTTCACTTCACTTCACTCTTCACTTCACTTCACTCTTCACTTCACTTCATCACACTCTTCCCCACACTTCACTCTTCACTTCACTTCACTCTTCACTTCACTTCAACTCTTCCCTTCACTTCACTATTCACTTCACGTCACTGCTTCACTTCACTTCACTCTTCACCTCACACTTCAAACCACTTCACTCTTCACTTCACCGCACTCTGCACCTCACTTCACTCTTCACTTCACTTCACTCTCCACTTCACTTCACTCTTCACTTCACTTCACTCTTCCCTTCACTTCACTCTGCACTTCACATCACTCTTCAGGTTCACTTCACTCTTCACCACACTCCACTCTTCACTTCACTTCACTCATCACTTCACTTCACTCTTCACTTCACTCTTCACTTCACTTCACTCTTCACTTCACTTCACTCTTCACTTCACTTCACTCTTCACTTCACTTCATTCTTCACTTCACTTCACCCTTCACTCCACATCACTCTTCACTTCACTTCACTCTTCACTTCACTTCACTCTTCACTTCACCTCACTCTTCACCTTCACTTCACTCTCCACTTCACTTCACTCTTCACTTCACATCACTCTTCACTTCACTTCCACTCTTCACTTCACTTCACCCCTCCACTTCACTTCCACTCTTCACTTCACTTCACTCGTTCACTTCACTTCACTCTTCACTTCACTTCATCACACTCTTCCCCACACTTCACTCTTCACTTCACTTCACTCTTCACTTCACTTCACTCTTCACTTCACTTCACTCTTCACTTCACTTCACTCTTCACTTCACTTCACTCTTCACCTCACACTTCAAACCACTTCACTCTTCACTTCCACCTCACTCTTCACCTCACTTCACTCTTCACTTCACTTCACTCTCCACTTCACTTCACTCTTCACTTCACTTCACTCCTCACCTCACACTTCAAACCACTTCACTCTTCACTTCACCTCACTCTTCACCTCACTTCACTCTTCACTCCACTTCACGCTCCACTTCACTTCACTCTTCACTTCACTTCACTCTTCCCTGTCACTTCACTCTTCACTTCGACTTCACTCGTCATTTCACTTCACTCTTCACCACACTTCACTCTTCACTTCACTTCACGTCTTCACTTCACTTCACTCTCCACTTCACTTCACTCATCACTTCACTTCACTCTTCACTTCACTTCACTCTTCACTTCACTTCACTCTTCACTTCACTTCACTCTTCACTTCCACTTCACTTCACTCTGTCACCACACTTCACTCTTCACTTCACTTCACTCTTCACTTCACTTCACTCTTCACTTCACTTCACTCTTCACTTCACTTCACTCTTCACTTCACTTCACCCTTCACTTCACTTCCACTCTTCACTTCACTTCACGTCCTCACCTCACACTTCAAACCACTTCACTCTTCACTTCACCCTCACTCTTCACCTCACTTCACTCTGCACTCCACTTCACTCTCCACTTCACTGTCACTCTTCACTTCACTTCACTCTTCCCTTCACTTCACTCTTCACTTCACTTCACTCTTCATTTCACTTCACTCTTCACCACACTTCACTCTTACACTTCACTTCACTCTTCACTTCACTTCACTCTTCACTTCACTTCACTCTTCACTTCACTCTTCACTTCACTCTTCACTTCACTCTTCACTTCACTTTCACTCTTCACTTCACTTCACTCTTCACTTCACTTCACTCTTCACTCACTTCATTCTTCACTTCACTTCACGTCTTCACTTCACTTCACTCTTCTCTTCACTTCACTCTTCACTGCACTTCACTCTTCTGCACTTCTTCCTCACTCTTCACCTTCACTTCACTCTTCACTTCACTTCACTCTTCACTTCACATCACTCTTCACTTCACTTCACTCTTCACTTCACTTCACCCTCCACTGCACTTCACTCTTCACTTCACTTCACTCTTCACTTCACTTCACTCTTCACTTCACTTCATCACACTCTTCCCCACACTTCACTCTTCACTTCACTTCACTCTTCACTTCACTTCACTCTTCCCTTCACTTCACTATTCACTTCACTTCACTCTTCACTTCACTTCACTCTTCACCTCACACTTCAAACCACTTCACTCAACACTTCACCCACACACACCCCCCCCCCCCCCCTTCTTCTTCTCCCCTGCGCTGCTCATACACCACACCACACACCACAACCCACCACACTCTGACACCACACACCACACCACACCACACACCACACCACACCCCACACCACACCAGTCCACACACCACACCACACCACACACCACACCACACCTCACACCTCACTATACCACACACTCCACCACACCACACCACACACCACTCCACACCCACACCACACCTCACCACACTCCACACCACAACTAACACCACTCCTCACCACTCACCCACACCACTACCACACACCACTCCACACCTCACACCTCACCACACCACACACCTCACCAAACCACTCACGACTCCTCTCCACACTCCTCACCACACCACACACCTCACCACTCACTCCTACCACACCACTCTCCACACCACACCACCCACCACACCTCACCTCTCACCTATCCAAGTCCTCACACCTCACCACTCCTCACTCCAATCCTCACCTCAATCCACTCACACCTACCACACTCACCACACCTCTCATCCTATCCTCCTATCCACAAACCTCTACCACTACCACACTCCTAACCACTATCCCTCTATCCTATCTATCCTCTATCCACTCCCAACCTCTCCTATCCACAACCACTCCACTCCTATCCTCACTCCACACCTCACCACTCTCCTATCCTATTCTCTATCCTATTCTATCCTCTATCCTATCGTAATCCTCTATCGTAATCCTATCCTCTATCCTATTAAATCCTATATCGTATCTTCTATCCTATCCTATCCTCTATCCTATCCTATCCTTTATCCTATCCTATCCTCTATCCTATCCTATCCACTATCCTATCCTATCCTCTATCCTATCCTATCCTCTATCCTATCCTATCCTCTATCCTATATTATCCTCTATCCTATCCTATCCTATCCTCTATCCTATCCTATCCTCTATCCTATCCTATCCTCTATCCTATCCTATCCTCTATCCTATCCTATCATCTATCCTATCCTATTCTCTATCCTATCCTATCCTCTATCCTATCCTATCCTCTATCCTATATTATCCTCTATCCTATCCCATCCTCTATCCTATCCTATCCTCTATCCTATCCTTTCCTCTATCCTATCCTATCCTCTATCCTATCCTATTCTCTATCCTATTCTATCCTCTATCCTATCGTATCCTCTATCGTATCCTATCCTCTATCCTATTAAATCCTATATCGTATCTTCTATCCTATCCTATCCTCTATCCTATCCTATTCTCTATCCTATCCTATCCTCTATCCTATCGTATCCTCTATCGTATCCTATCCTCTATCCTATTAAATCCTATATCGTATCCTCTATCCTATCCTATCCTCTATCCTATCCTATCCTCTATCCTATCCTATCCTCTATCCTATCCTATCCTCTATCCTATCCTATCCTCTATCCTATATTGTCCTCTATAGCATCCTATCCTATCCTCTATCCTATCCTATCCTCTATCCTATCCTATCCTCTATCCTATCCTATTCTTTATCCTATCCTATCCTCTATCCTATCCTATCCTCTATCATATCCTATCCTCTATCCTATCCTATTCTCTATCCTATCCTTATCCTCTATCGTATCCTATCCTCTATCCTATCCTATCCTCTATCCTATCCTATCCTCTATCATATTCTATCCTGTATCCTATCCTATCCTCCATCCTATCCTATCCTCTATCCTATCCTATCCTCTATCCTATCCTATCCTCTATCCTATCCTATCCTCTATCCTATCCTCTATCCTATCCTATCATCTATCCTATCCTATCCTCTATTCTATATTATCCTCTATCCTATCCCATCCTCTATCATATCCCTATCCTCTATCCTATCCTTTCCTCTATCCTATCCTATCCTCTATCCTATCCTATTCTCTATCCTATCCTATCCTCTATCCTATCGTATCCTCTATCGTATCCTATCCTCTATCCTATTAAATCCTATATCGTATCCTCTATCCTATCCTATCCTCTATCCTATCCTATCCACTATCCTATCCTGTCCTCTATCCTATCCTATCCTCTATCCTATCCTATCCTCTATCCTATATTGTCCTCTATAGCATCCTATCCTATCCTCTATCCTATCCTATCCTCTATCCTATCCTATCCTCTATCCTATCCTATTCTTTATCCTATCCTATCCTCTATCCTATCCTATCCTCTATCATATCCTATCCTCTATCCTATCCTATCCTCTATCCTATCCTTATCCTCTATCGTATCCTATCCTCTATCCTATCCTATCCTCTATCCTATCCTATCCTCTATCCTATCCTATCCTCTATTATATCCTATCCTCCATCCTATCCTATCCTCTATCCTATCCTATCCTCTATCCTATCCTATCCTCCATCCTATCCTCTATCCTATCCTCTATCCTATCCTCTATCCTATCCTATCCTCTATCCTATCCTATCCTCTATCCTATCCTATACCTCTATCCTATATTATCCTCTATCCTATCCCATCCTCTATCCTATCCTATCCTCTATCCTATCCTTTCCTCTATCCTATCCTATCCTCTATCCTATCCTATTCTCTATCCTATTCTATCCTCTATCCTATCGTATCATCTATCGTATCCTATCCTCTATCCTATTAAATCCTATATCGTATCTTCTATCCTATCCTATCCTCTATCCTATCCTATCCTTTATCCTATCCTATCCTCTATCCTATCCTATCCTCTATCCTATCCTATCCTCTATCCTATCCTATCCTCTATCCTATCCTATCCCTCTATCCTATATTATCCTCTATCCTATCCTATCCTATCCTCTATCCTATCCTATCCTCTATCCTATCCTATCCTCTATCCTATCCTATTCTCTATCCTATCCTATCCTCTATCCTATCCTATCCTCTATCCTATATTATCCTCTATCCTATCCCATCCTCTATCCTATCCTATCCTCTATCCTATCCTTTCCTCTATCCTATCCTATCCTCTATCCTATCCTATTCTCTATCCTATTCTATCCTCTATCCTATCGTATCCTCTATCGTATCCTATCCTCTATCCTATTAAATCCTATATCGTATCTTCTATCCTATCCTATCCTCTATCCTATCCTATTCTCTATCCTATCCTATCCTCTATCCTATCGTATCCTCTATCGTATCCTATCCTCTATCCTATTAAATCCTATATCGTATCCTCTATCCTATCCTATCCTCTATCCTATCCTATCCTCTATCCTATCCTATCCTCTATCCTATATTGTCCTCTATAGCATCCTATCCTATCCTCTATCCTATCCTATCCTCTATCCTATCCTATCCTCTATCCTATCCTATTCTTTATCCTATCCTATCCTCTATCCTATCCTATCCTCTATCATATCCTATCCTCTATCCTATCCTATCCTCTATCCTATCCTTATCCTCTATCGTATCCTATCCTCTATCCTATCCTATCCTCTATCCTATCCTATCCTCTATGCTATCCTATCCTCTATCCTATCCTATCCTCCATCCTATCCTATCCTCTATCCTATCCTATCCTCTATCCTATCCTATCCTCTATCCTATCCTATCCTCTATCCTATCCTCTATCCTATCCTATCCTCTATCCTATCCTATCCTCTATCCTATATTATCCTCTATCCTATCCCATCCTCTATCATATCCTATCCTCTATCCTATCCTTTCCTCTATCCTATCCTATCCTCTATCCTATCCTATTCTCTATCCTATTCTATCCTCTATCCTATCGTATCCTCTATCGTATCCTATCCTCTATCCTATTAAATCCTATATCGTATCTTCTATCCTATCCTATCCTCTATCCTATCCTATTCTCTATCCTATCCTATCCTCTATCCTATCGTATCCTCTATCGTATCCTATCCTCTATCCTATAAAATCCTATATCGTATCCTCTATCCTATCCTATCCTCTATCCTATCCTATCCACTATCCTATCCTGTCCTCTATCCTATCCTATCCTCTATCCTATCCTATCCTCTATCCTATATTGTCCTCTATAGCATCCTATCCTATCCTCTATCCTATCCTATCCTCTATCCTATCCTATCCTCTATCCTATCCTATTCTTTATCCTATCCTATCCTCTATCCTATCCTATCCTCTATCATATCCTATCCTCTATCCTATCCTATCCTCTATCCTATCCTTATCCTCTATCGTATCCTATCCTCTATCCTATCCTATCCTCTATCCTATCCTATCCTCTATCCTATCCTATCCTCTATCCTATCCTATCCTCCATCCTATCCTATCCTCTATCCTATCCTATCCTCTATCCTATCCTATCCTCTATCCTATCCTATCCTCTATCCTATCCTCTATCCTATCCTCTATCCTATCCTATCCTCTATCCTATCCTATCCTCTATCCTATCCTATACCTCTATTCTATATTATCCTCTATCCTATCCCATCCTCTATCATATCCTATCCTCTATCCTATCCTTTCCTCTATCCTATCCTATCCTCTATCCTATCCTATTCTCTATCCTATCCTATCCTCTATCCTATCGTATCCTCTATCGTATCCTATCCTCTATCCTATTAAATCCTATATCGTATCCTCTATCCTATCCTATCCTCTATCCTATCCTATCCACTATCCTATCCTGTCCTCTATCCTATCCTATCCTCTATCCTATCCTATCCTCTATCCTATATTGTCCTCTATAGCATCCTATCCTATCCTCTATCCTATCCTATCCTCTATCCTATCCTATCCTCTATCCTATCCTATTCTTTATCCTATCCTATCCTCTATCCTATCCTATCCTCTATCATATCCTATCCTCTATCCTATCCTATCCTCTATCCTATCCTTATCCTCTATCGTATCCTATCCTCTATCCTATCCTATCCTCTATCCTATCCTATCCTCTATCCTATCCTATCCTCTATCCTATATTGTCCTCTATAGCATCCTATCCTATCCTCTATCCTATCCTATCCTCTATCCTATCCTATCCTCTATCCTATCCTATTCTTTATCCTATCCTATCCTCTATCCTATCCTATCCTCTATCATATCCTATCCTCTATCCTATCCTATCCTCTATCCTATCCTTATCCTCTATCGTATCCTATCCTCTATCCTATCCTATCCTCTATCCTATCCTATCCTCTATCCTATCCTATCCTCTATCCTATCCTATCCTCCATCCTATCCTATCCTCTATCCTATCCTATCCTCTATCCTATCCTATCCTCTATCCTATCCTATCCTCTATCCTATCCTCTATCCTATCCTCTATCCTATCCTCTATCCTATCCTATCCTCTATCCTATCCTATCCTCTATCCTATCCTATACCTCTATCCTATATTATCCTCTATCCTATCCCATCCTCTATCCTATCCTATCCTCTATCCTATCCTTTCCTCTATCCTATCCTATCCTCTATCCTATCCTATTCTCTATCCTATTCTATCCTCTATCCTATCGTATCCTCTATCGTATCCTATCCTCTATCCTATTAAATCCTATATCGTATCTTCTATCCTATCCTATCCTCTATCCTATCCTATCCTTTATCCTATCCTATCCTCTATCCTATCCTATCCTCTATCCTATCCTATCCTCTATCCTATCCTATCCTCTATCCTATCCTATCCTCTATCCTATATTATCCTCTATCCTATCCTATCCTATCCTCTATCCTATCCTATCCTCTATCCTATCCTATCCTCTATCCTATCCTATCCTCTATCCTATCCTATCATCTATCCTATCCTATTCTCTATCCTATCCTATCCTCTATCCTATCCTATCCTCTATCCTATATTATCCTCTATCCTATCCCATCCTCTATCCTATCCTATCCTCTATCCTATCCTTTCCTCTATCCTATCCTATCCTCTATCCTATCCTATTCTCTATCCTATTCTATCCTCTATCCTATCGTATCCTCTATCGTATCCTATCCTCTATCCTATTAAATCCTATATCGTATCTTCTATCCTATCCTATCCTCTATCCTATCCTATTCTCTATCCTATCCTATCCTCTATCCTATCGTATCCTCTATCGTATCCTATCCTCTATCCTATTAAATCCTATATCGTATCCTCTATCCTATCCTATCCTCTATCCTATCCTATCCTCTATCCTATCCTATCCTCTATCCTATCCTATCCTCTATCCTATCCTATCCTCTATCCTATATTGTCCTCTATAGCATCCTATCCTATCCTCTATCCTATCCTATCCTCTATCCTATCCTATCCTCTATCCTATCCTATTCTTTATCCTATCCTATCCTCTATCCTATCCTATCCTCTATCATATCCTATCCTCTATCCTATCCTATTCTCTATCCTATCCTTATCCTCTATCGTATCCTATCCTCTATCCTATCCTATCCTCTATCCTATCCTATCCTCTATCATATTCTATCCTGTATCCTATCCTATCCTCCATCCTATCCTATCCTCTATCCTATCCTATCCTCTATCCTATCCTATCCTCTATCCTATCCTATCCTCTATCCTATCCTCTATCCTATCCTATCATCTATCCTATCCTATCCTCTATTCTATATTATCCTCTATCCTATCCCATCCTCTATCATATCCTATCCTCTATCCTATCCTTTCCTCTATCCTATCCTATCCTCTATCCTATCCTATTCTCTATCCTATCCTATCCTCTATCCTATCGTATCCTCTATCGTATCCTATCCTCTATCCTATTAAATCCTATATCGTATCCTCTATCCTATCCTATCCTCTATCCTATCCTATCCACTATCCTATCCTGTCCTCTATCCTATCCTATCCTCTATCCTATCCTATCCTCTATCCTATATTGTCCTCTATAGCATCCTATCCTATCCTCTATCCTATCCTATCCTCTATCCTATCCTATCCTCTATCCTATCCTATTCTTTATCCTATCCTATCCTCTATCCTATCCTATCCTCTATCATATCCTATCCTCTATCCTATCCTATCCTCTATCCTATCCTTATCCTCTATCGTATCCTATCCTCTATCCTATCCTATCCTCTATCCTATCCTATCCTCTATCCTATCCTATCCTCTATTATATCCTATCCTCCATCCTATCCTATCCTCTATCCTATCCTATCCTCTATCCTATCCTATCCTCCATCCTATCCTCTATCCTATCCTCTATCCTATCCTCTATCCTATCCTATCCTCTATCCTATCCTATCCTCTATCCTATCCTATACCTCTATCCTATATTATCCTCTATCCTATCCCATCCTCTATCCTATCCTATCCTCTATCCTATCCTTTCCTCTATCCTATCCTATCCTCTATCCTATCCTATTCTCTATCCTATTCTATCCTCTATCCTATCGTATCCTCTATCGTATCCTATCCTCTATCCTATTAAATCCTATATCGTATCTTCTATCCTATCCTATCCTCTATCCTATCCTATCCTTTATCCTATCCTATCCTCTATCCTATCCTATCCTCTATCCTATCCTATCCTCTATCCTATCCTATCCTCTATCCTATATTATCCTCTATCCTATCCTATCCTATCCTCTATCCTATCCTATCCTCTATCCTATCCTATCCTCTATCCTATCCTATTCTCTATCCTATCCTATCCTCTATCCTATCCTATCCTCTATCCTATATTATCCTCTATCCTATCCCATCCTCTATCCTATCCTATCCTCTATCCTATCCTTTCCTCTATCCTATCCTATCCTCTATCCTATCCTATTCTCTATCCTATTCTATCCTCTATCCTATCGTATCCTCTATCGTATCCTATCCTCTATCCTATTAAATCCTATATCGTATCTTCTATCCTATCCTATCCTCTATCCTATCCTATTCTCTATCCTATCCTATCCTCTATCCTATCGTATCCTCTATCGTATCCTATCCTCTATCCTATTAAATCCTATATCGTATCCTCTATCCTATCCTATCCTCTATCCTATCCTATCCTCTATCCTATCCTATCCTCTATCCTATATTGTCCTCTATAGCATCCTATCCTATCCTCTATCCTATCCTATCCTCTATCCTATCCTATCCTCTATCCTATCCTATTCTTTATCCTATCCTATCCTCTATCCTATCCTATCCTCTATCATATCCTATCCTCTATCCTATCCTATCCTCTATCCTATCCTTATCCTCTATCGTATCCTATCCTCTATCCTATCCTATCCTCTATCCTATCCTATCCTCTATCCTATCCTATCCTCTATCCTATCCTATCCTCCATCCTATCCTATCCTCTATCCTATCCTATCCTCTATCCTATCCTATCCTCTATCCTATCCTATCCTCTATCCTATCCTATCCTCTATCCTATCCTCTATCCTATCCTATCCTCTATCCTATCCTATCCTCTATCCTATATTATCCTCTATCCTATCCCATCCTCTATCATATCCTATCCTCTATCCTATCCTTTCCTCTATCCTATCCTATCCTCTATCCTATCCTATTCTCTATCCTATTCTATCCTCTATCCTATCGTATCCTCTATCGTATCCTATCCTCTATCCTATTAAATCCTATATCGTATCTTCTATCCTATCCTATCCTCTATCCTATCCTATTCTCTATCCTATCCTATCCTCTATCCTATCGTATCCTCTATCGTATCCTATCCTCTATCCTATAAAATCCTATATCGTATCCTCTATCCTATCCTATCCTCTATCCTATCCTATCCACTATCCTATCCTGTCCTCTATCCTATCCTATCCTCTATCCTATCCTATCCTCTATCCTATATTGTCCTCTATAGCATCCTATCCTATCCTCTATCCTATCCTATCCTCTATCCTATCCTATCCTCTATCCTATCCTATTCTTTATCCTATCCTATCCTCTATCCTATCCTATCCTCTATCATATCCTATCCTCTATCCTATCCTATCCTCTATCCTATCCTTATCCTCTATCGTATCCTATCCTCTATCCTATCCTATCCTCTATCCTATCCTATCCTCTATCCTATCCTATCCTCTATCCTATCCTATCCTCCATCCTATCCTATCCTCTATCCTATCCTATCCTCTATCCTATCCTATCCTCTATCCTATCCTATCCTCTATCCTATCCTCTATCCTATCCTCTATCCTATCCTATACCTCTATTCTATATTATCCTCTATCCTATCCCATCCTCTATCATATCCTATCCTCTATCCTATCCTTTCCTCTATCCTATCCTATCCTCTATCCTATCCTATCCTCTATCCTATCCTATCCTCTATCCTATATTATCCTCTATCCTATCCCATCCTCTATCCTATCCTATCCTCTATCCTATCCTTTCCTCTATCCTATCCTATCCTCTATCCTATCCTATTCTCTATCCTATTCTATCCTCTATCCTATCGTATCCTCTATCGTATCCTATCCTCTATCCTATTAAATCCTATATCGTATCTTCTATCCTATCCTATCCTCTATCCTATCCTATTCTCTATCCTATCCTATCCTCTATCCTATCGTATCCTCTATCGTATCCTATCCTCTATCCTATTAAATCCTATATCGTATCCTCTATCCTATCCTATCCTCTATCCTATCCTATCCTCTATCCTATCCTATCCTCTATCCTATCCTATCCTCTATCCTATCCTATCCTCTATCCTATATTGTCCTCTATAGCATCCTATCCTATCCTCTATCCTATCCTATCCTCTATCCTATCCTATCCTCTATCCTATCCTATTCTTTATCCTATCCTATCCTCTATCCTATCCTATCCTCTATCATATCCTATCCTCTATCCTATCCTATTCTCTATCCTATCCTTATCCTCTATCGTATCCTATCCTCTATCCTATCCTATCCTCTATCCTATCCTATCCTCTATCATATTCTATCCTGTATCCTATCCTATCCTCCATCCTATCCTATCCTCTATCCTATCCTATCCTCTATCCTATCCTATCCTCTATCCTATCCTATCCTCTATCCTATCCTCTATCCTATCCTATCATCTATCCTATCCTATCCTCTATTCTATATTATCCTCTATCCTATCCCATCCTCTATCATATCCTATCCTCTATCCTATCCTTTCCTCTATCCTATCCTATCCTCTATCCTATCCTATTCTCTATCCTATCCTATCCTCTATCCTATCGTATCCTCTATCGTATCCTATCCTCTATCCTATTAAATCCTATATCGTATCCTCTATCCTATCCTATCCTCTATCCTATCCTATTCTCTATCCTATCCTATCCTCTATCCTATCGTATCCTCTATCGTATCCTATCCTCTATCCTATAAAATCCTATATCGTATCCTCTATCCTATCCTATCCTCTATCCTATCCTATCCACTATCCTATCCTGTCCTCTATCCTATCCTATCCTCTATCCTATCCTATCCTCTATCCTATATTGTCCTCTATAGCATCCTATCCTATCCTCTATCCTATCCTATCCTCTATCCTATCCTATCCTCTATCCTATCCTATTCTTTATCCTATCCTATCCTCTATCCTATCCTATCCTCTATCATATCCTATCCTCTATCCTATCCTATCCTCTATCCTATCCTTATCCTCTATCGTATCCTATCCTCTATCCTATCCTATCCTCTATCCTATCCTATCCTCTATCCTATCCTATCCTCTATCCTATCCTATCCTCCATCCTATCCTATCCTCTATCCTATCCTATCCTCTATCCTATCCTATCCTCTATCCTATCCTATCCTCTATCCTATCCTCTATCCTATCCTCTATCCTATCCTATCCTCTATCCTATCCTATCCTCTATCCTATCCTATACCTCTATCCTATATTATCCTCTATCCTATCCCATCCTCTATCCTATCCTATCCTCTATCCTATCCTTTCCTCTATCCTATCCTATCCTCTATCCTATCCTATTCTCTATCCTATTCTATCCTCTATCCTATCGTATCCTCTATCGTATCCTATCCTCTATCCTATTAAATCCTATATCGTATCTTCTATCCTATCCTATCCTCTATCCTATCCTATCCTTTATCCTATCCTATCCTCTATCCTATCCTATCCTCTATCCTATCCTATCCTCTATCCTATCCTATCCTCTATCCTATCCTATCCTCTATCCTATCCTATCCTCTATCCTATCCTATCCTCTATCCTATATTATCCTCTATCCTATCCTATCCTATCCTCTATCCTATCCTATCCTCTATCCTATCCTATCCTCTATCCTATCCTATCCTCTATCCTATATTATCCTCTATCCTATCCCATCCTCTATCCTATCCTATCCTCTATCCTATCCTTTCCTCTATCCTATCCTATCCTCTATCCTATCCTATTCTCTATCCTATTCTATCCTCTATCCTATCGTATCCTCTATCGTATCCTATCCTCTATCCTATTAAATCCTATATCGTATCCTCTATCCTATCCTATCCTCTATCCTATCCTATCCACTATCCTATCCTGTCCTCTATCCTATCCTATCCTCTATCCTATCCTATCCTCTATCCTATATTGTCCTCTATAGCATCCTATCCTATCCTCTATCCTATCCTATCCTCTATCCTATCCTATCCTCTATCCTATCCTATCCTCCATCCTATCCTATCCTCTATCCTATCCTATCCTCTATCCTATCCTATCCTCTATCCTATCCTATCCTCTATCCTATCCTATCCTCTATCCTATCCTCTATCCTATCCTATCCTCTATCCTATCCTATCCTCTATCCTATATTATCCTCTATCCTATCCCATCCTCTATCATATCCTATCCTCTATCCTATCCTTTCCTCTATCCTATCCTATCCTCTATCCTATCCTATTCTCTATCCTATTCTATCCTCTATCCTATCGTATCCTCTATCGTATCCTATCCTCTATCCTATTAAATCCTATATCGTATCTTCTATCCTATCCTATCCTCTATCCTATCCTATTCTCTATCCTATCCTATCCTCTATCCTATCGTATCCTCTATCGTATCCTATCCTCTATCCTATAAAATCCTATATCGTATCCTCTATCCTATCCTATCCTCTATCCTATCCTATCCACTATCCTATCCTGTCCTCTATCCTATCCTATCCTCTATCCTATCCTATCCTCTATCCTATATTGTCCTCTATAGCATCCTATCCTATCCTCTATCCTATCCTATCCTCTATCCTATCCTATCCTCTATCCTATCCTATTCTTTATCCTATCCTATCCTCTATCCTATCCTATCCTCTATCATATCCTATCCTCTATCCTATCCTATCCTCTATCCTATCCTTATCCTCTATCGTATCCTATCCTCTATCCTATCCTATCCTCTATCCTATCCTATCCTCTATCCTATCCTATCCTCTATCCTATCCTATCCTCCATCCTATCCTATCCTCTATCCTATCCTATCCTCTATCCTATCCTATCCTCTATCCTATCCTATCCTCTATCCTATCCTCTATCCTATCCTCTATCCTATCCTATACCTCTATTCTATATTATCCTCTATCCTATCCCATCCTCTATCATATCCTATCCTCTATCCTATCCTTTCCTCTATCCTATCCTATCCTCTATCCTATCCTATCCTCTATCCTATCCTATCCTCTATCCTATATTATCCTCTATCCTATCCCATCCTCTATCCTATCCTATCCTCTATCCTATCCTTTCCTCTATCCTATCCTATCCTCTATCCTATCCTATTCTCTATCCTATTCTATCCTCTATCCTATCGTATCCTCTATCGTATCCTATCCTCTATCCTATTAAATCCTATATCGTATCTTCTATCCTATCCTATCCTCTATCCTATCCTATTCTCTATCCTATCCTATCCTCTATCCTATCGTATCCTCTATCGTATCCTATCCTCTATCCTATTAAATCCTATATCGTATCCTCTATCCTATCCTATCCTCTATCCTATCCTATCCTCTATCCTATCCTATCCTCTATCCTATCCTATCCTCTATCCTATCCTATCCTCTATCCTATATTGTCCTCTATAGCATCCTATCCTATCCTCTATCCTATCCTATCCTCTATCCTATCCTATCCTCTATCCTATCCTATTCTTTATCCTATCCTATCCTCTATCCTATCCTATCCTCTATCATATCCTATCCTCTATCCTATCCTATTCTCTATCCTATCCTTATCCTCTATCGTATCCTATCCTCTATCCTATCCTATCCTCTATCCTATCCTATCCTCTATCATATTCTATCCTGTATCCTATCCTATCCTCCATCCTATCCTATCCTCTATCCTATCCTATCCTCTATCCTATCCTATCCTCTATCCTATCCTATCCTCTATCCTATCCTCTATCCTATCCTATCATCTATCCTATCCTATCCTCTATTCTATATTATCCTCTATCCTATCCCATCCTCTATCATATCCTATCCTCTATCCTATCCTTTCCTCTATCCTATCCTATCCTCTATCCTATCCTATTCTCTATCCTATCCTATCCTCTATCCTATCGTATCCTCTATCGTATCCTATCCTCTATCCTATTAAATCCTATATCGTATCCTCTATCCTATCCTATCCTCTATCCTATCCTATTCTCTATCCTATCCTATCCTCTATCCTATCGTATCCTCTATCGTATCCTATCCTCTATCCTATAAAATCCTATATCGTATCCTCTATCCTATCCTATCCTCTATCCTATCCTATCCACTATCCTATCCTGTCCTCTATCCTATCCTATCCTCTATCCTATCCTATCCTCTATCCTATATTGTCCTCTATAGCATCCTATCCTATCCTCTATCCTATCCTATCCTCTATCCTATCCTATCCTCTATCCTATCCTATTCTTTATCCTATCCTATCCTCTATCCTATCCTATCCTCTATCATATCCTATCCTCTATCCTATCCTATCCTCTATCCTATCCTTATCCTCTATCGTATCCTATCCTCTATCCTATCCTATCCTCTATCCTATCCTATCCTCTATCCTATCCTATCCTCTATCCTATCCTATCCTCCATCCTATCCTATCCTCTATCCTATCCTATCCTCTATCCTATCCTATCCTCTATCCTATCCTATCCTCTATCCTATCCTCTATCCTATCCTCTATCCTATCCTATCCTCTATCCTATCCTATCCTCTATCCTATCCTATACCTCTATCCTATATTATCCTCTATCCTATCCCATCCTCTATCCTATCCTATCCTCTATCCTATCCTTTCCTCTATCCTATCCTATCCTCTATCCTATCCTATTCTCTATCCTATTCTATCCTCTATCCTATCGTATCCTCTATCGTATCCTATCCTCTATCCTATTAAATCCTATATCGTATCTTCTATCCTATCCTATCCTCTATCCTATCCTATCCTTTATCCTATCCTATCCTCTATCCTATCCTATCCTCTATCCTATCCTATCCTCTATCCTATCCTATCCTCTATCCTATCCTATCCTCTATCCTATCCTATCCTCTATCCTATCCTATCCTCTATCCTATATTATCCTCTATCCTATCCTATCCTATCCTCTATCCTATCCTATCCTCTATCCTATCCTATCCTCTATCCTATCCTATCCTCTATCCTATATTATCCTCTATCCTATCCCATCCTCTATCCTATCCTATCCTCTATCCTATCCTTTCCTCTATCCTATCCTATCCTCTATCCTATCCTATTCTCTATCCTATTCTATCCTCTATCCTATCGTATCCTCTATCGTATCCTATCCTCTATCCTATTAAATCCTATATCGTATCCTCTATCCTATCCTATCCTCTATCCTATCCTATCCACTATCCTATCCTGTCCTCTATCCTATCCTATCCTCTATCCTATCCTATCCTCTATCCTATATTGTCCTCTATAGCATCCTATCCTATCCTCTATCCTATCCTATCCTCTATCCTATCCTATCCTCTATCCTATCCTATTCTTTATCCTATCCTATCCTCTATCCTATCCTATCCTCTATCATATCCTATCCTCTATCCTATCCTATCCTCTATCCTATCCTTATCCTCTATCGTATCCTATCCTCTATCCTATCCTATCCTCTATCCTATCCTATCCTCTATCCTATCCTATCCTCTATCCTATCCTATCCTCCATCCTATCCTATCCTCTATCCTATCCTATCCTCTATCCTATCCTATCCTCTATCCTATCCTATCCTCTATCCTATCCTCTATCCTATCCTCTATCCTATCCTATCCTCTATCCTATCCTATCCTCTATCCTATCCTATACCTCTATCCTATATTATCCTCTATCCTATCCCATCCTCTATCCTATCCTATCCTCTATCCTATCCTTTCCTCTATCCTATCCTATCCTCTATCCTATCCTATTCTCTATCCTATTCTATCCTCTATCCTATCGTATCCTCTATCGTATCCTATCCTCTATCCTATTAAATCCTATATCGTATCTTCTATCCTATCCTATCCTCTATCCTATCCTATCCTTTATCCTATCCTATCCTCTATCCTATCCTATCCTCTATCCTATCCTATCCTCTATCCTATCCTATCCTCTATCCTATCCTATCCTCTATCCTATCCTATCCTCTATCCTATCCTATCCTCTATCCTATATTATCCTCTATCCTATCCTATCCTATCCTCTATCCTATAGTATCCTCTATCCTATCCTATCCTCTATCCTATCCTATTCTCTATCCTATCCTATCCTCTATCCTATCCTATCCTCTATCCTATATTATCCTCTATCCTATCCCATCCTCTATCCTATCCTATCCTCTATCCTATCCTTTCCTCTATCCTATCCTATCCTCTATCCTATCCTATTCTCTATCCTATTCTATCCTCTATCCTATCGTATCCTCTATCGTATCCTATCCTCTATCCTATTAAATCCTATATCGTATCTTCTATCCTATCCTATCCTCTATCCTATCCTATTCTCTATCCTATCCTATCCTCTATCCTATCGTATCCTCTATCGTATCCTATCCTCTATCCTATTAAATCCTATATCGTATCCTCTATCCTATCCTATCCTCTATCCTATCCTATCCTCTATCCTATCCTATCCTCTATCCTATCCTATCCTCTATCCTATATTGTCCTCTATAGCATCCTATCCTATCCTCTATCCTATCCTATCCTCTATCCTATCCTATCCTCTATCCTATCCTATTCTTTATCCTATCCTATCCTCTATCCTATCCTATCCTCTATCATATCCTATCCTCTATCCTATCCTATCCTCTATCCTATCCTTATCCTCTATCGTATCCTATCCTCTATCCTATCCTATCCTCTATCCTATCCTATCCTCTATCCTATCCTATCCTCTATCCTATCCTATCCTCTATCCTATCCTATCCTCTATCCTATCCTCTATCCTATCCTATCCTCTATCCTATCCTATCCTCTATCCTATATTATCCTCTATCCTATCCCATCCTCTATCATATCCTATCCTCTATCCTATCCTTTCCTCTATCCTATCCTATCCTCTATCCTATCCTATTCTCTATCCTATTCTGTCCTCTATCCTATCGTATCCTCTATCGTATCCTATCCTCTATCCTATTAAATCCTATATCGTATCTTCTATCCTATCCTATCCTCTATCCTATCCTATTCTCTATCCTATCCTATCCTCTATCCTATCGTATCATCTATCGTATCCTATCCTCTATCCTATTAAATCCTATATCGTATCCTCTATCCTATCCTATCCTCTATCCTATCCTATCCACTATCCTATCCTGTCCTCTATCCTATCCTATCCTCTATCCTATCCTATCCTCTATCCTATATTGTCCTCTATAGCATCCTATCCTATCCCCTATCCTATCCTATCCTCTATCCTATCCTATCCTCTATCCTATCCTATTCTTTATCCTATCCTATCCTCTATCCTATCCTATCCTCTATCATATCCTATCCTCTATCCTATCCTATCCTCTATCCTATCCTTATCCTCTATCGTATCCTATCCTCTATCCTATCCTATCCTCTATCCTATCCTATCCTCTATCCTATCCTATCCTCTATCCTATCCTATCCTCCATCCTATCCTATCCTCTATCCTATCCTATCCTCTATCCTATCCTATCCTCTATCCTATCCTATCCTCTATCCTATCCTCTATCCTATCCTCTATCCTATCCTCTATCCTATCCTATCCTCTATCCTATCCTATCCTCTATCCTATCCTATACCTCTATCCTATCCTATCCTCTATCCTATCCTTTCCTCTATCCTATCCTATCCTCTATCCTATCCTATTCTCTATCCTATTCTATCCTCTATCCTATCGTATCCTCTATCGTATCCTATCCTCTATCCTATTAAATCCTATATCGTATCTTCTATCCTATCCTATCCTCTATCCTATCCTATCCTTTATCCTATCCTATCCTCTATCCTATCCTATCCTTTATCCTATCCTATCCTCTATCCTATCCTATCCTCTATCCTATCCTATCCTCTATCCTATCCTATCCTCTATCCTATCCTATCCTCTATCCTATATTATCCTCTATCCTATCCTATCCTATCCTCTATCCTATCCTATCCTCTATCCTATCCTATCCTCTATCCTATCCTATTCTCTATCCTATCCTATCCTCTATCCTATCCTATCCTCTATCCTATATTATCCTCTATCCTATCCCATCCCCTATCCTATCCTATCCTCTATCCTATCCTTTCCTCTATCCTATCCTATCCTCTATCCTATCCTATTCTCTATCCTATTCTATCCTCTATCCTATCGTATCCTCTATCCTATCCTATCCTCTATCCTATCCTATCCTCTATCCTATCCTCTATCCTATCCTCTATCCTATCCTATCCTCTATCCTATCCTATCCTCTATCCTATCCTATACCTCTATCCTATCCTATCCTCTATCCTATCCTTTCCTCTATCCTATCCTATCCTCTATCCTATCCTATTCTCTATCCTATTCTATCCTCTATCCTATCGTATCCTCTATCGTATCCTATCCTCTATCCTATTAAATCCTATATCGTATCTTCTATCCTATCCTATCCTCTATCCTATCCTATCCTTTATCCTATCCTATCCTCTATCCTATCCTATCCTTTATCCTATCCTATCCTCTATCCTATCCTATCCTCTATCCTATCCTATCCTCTATCCTATCCTATCCTCTATCCTATCCTATCCTCTATCCTATATTATCCTCTATCCTATCCTATCCTATCCTCTATCCTATCCTATCCTCTATCCTATCCTATCCTCTATCCTATCCTATTCTCTATCCTATCCTATCCTCTATCCTATCCTATCCTCTATCCTATATTATCCTCTATCCTATCCCATCCTCTATCCTATCCTATCCTCTATCCTATCCTTTCCTCTATCCTATCCTATCCTCTATCCTATCCTATTCTCTATCCTATTCTATCCTCTATCCTATCGTATCCTCTATCGTATCCTATCCTCTATCCTATTAAATCCTATATCGTATCTTCTATCCTATCCTATCCTCTATCCTATCCTATTCTCTATCCTATCCTATCCTCTATCCTATCGTATCCTCTATCGTATCCTATCCTCTATCCTATTAAATCCTATATCGTATCCTCTATCCTATCCTATCCTCTATCCTATCCTATCCTCTATCCTATCCTATCCTCTATCCTATCCTATCCTCTATCCTATCCTATCCTCTATCCTATATTGTCCTCTATAGCATCCTATCCTATCCTCTATCCTATCCTATCCTCTATCCTATCCTATCCTCTATCCTATCCTATTCTTTATCCTATCCTATCCTCTATCCTATCCTATCCTCTATCATATCCTATCCTCTATCCTATCCTATTCTCTATCCTATCCTTATCCTCTATCGTATCCTATCCTCTATCCTATCCTATCCTCTATCCTATCCTATCCTCTATCATATTCTATCCTGTATCCTATCCTATCCTCCATCCTATCCTATCCTCTATCCTATCCTATCCTCTATCCTATCCTATCCTCTATCCTATCCTATCCTCTATCCTATCCTCTATCCTATCCTATCATCTATCCTATCCTATCCTCTATTCTATATTATCCTCTATCCTATCCCATCCTCTATCATATCCTATCCTCTATCCTATCCTTTCCTCTATCCTATCCTATCCTCTATCCTATCCTATTCTCTATCCTATTCTATCCTCTATCCTATCGTATCCTCTATCGTATCCTATCCTCTATCCTATTAAATCCTATATCGTATCTTCTATCCTATCCTATCCTCTATCCTATCCTATTCTCTATCCTAT
This sequence comes from Halictus rubicundus, assembly GCF_050948215.1. Classification (NCBI taxonomy): domain Eukaryota; kingdom Metazoa; phylum Arthropoda; class Insecta; order Hymenoptera; family Halictidae; genus Halictus; species Halictus rubicundus. The sequence continues at coordinate 27,374 of NW_027489538.1, forward strand.
CCTATCCTCTATCCTATCGTATCCTCTATCGTATCCTATCCTCTATCCTATTAAATCCTATATCGTATCCTCTATCCTATCCTATCCTCTATCCTATCCTATCCACTATCCTATCCTGTCCTCTATCCTATCCTATCCTCTATCCTATCCTATCCTCTATCCTATATTGTCCTCTATAGCATCCTATCCTATCCTCTATCCTATCCTATCCTCTATCCTATCCTATCCTCTATCCTATCCTATTCTTTATCCTATCCTATCCTCTATCCTATCCTATCCTCTATCATATCCTATCCTCTATCCTATCCTATCCTCTATCCTATCCTTATCCTCTATCGTATCCTATCCTCTATCCTATCCTATCCTCTATCCTATCCTATCCTCTATCCTATCCTATCCTCTATTATATCCTATCCTCCATCCTATCCTATCCTCTATCCTATCCTATCCTCTATCCTATCCTATCCTCCATCCTATCCTCTATCCTATCCTCTATCCTATCCTCTATCCTATCCTATCCTCTATCCTATCCTATCCTCTATCCTATCCTATACCTCTATCCTATATTATCCTCTATCCTATCCCATCCTCTATCCTATCCTATCCTCTATCCTATCCTTTCCTCTATCCTATCCTATCCTCTATCCTATCCTATTCTCTATCCTATTCTATCCTCTATCCTATCCTTATCCTCTATCGTATCCTATCCTCTATCCTATCCTATCCTCTATCCTATCCTATCCTCTATCCTATCCTATCCTCTATTATATCCTATCCTCCATCCTATCCTATCCTCTATCCTATCCTATCCTCTATCCTATCCTATCCTCTATCCTATCCTATCCTCTATCCTATCCTATCCTCTATCCTATCCTATCCTCTATCCTATATTATCCTCTATCCTATCCTATCCTATCCTCTATCCTATCCTATCCTCTATCCTATCCTATCCTCTATCCTATCCTATTCTCTATCCTATCCTATCCTCTATCCTATCCTATCCTCTATCCTATATTATCCTCTATCCTATCCCATCCTCTATCCTATCCTATCCTCTATCCTATCCTTTCCTCTATCCTATCCTATCCTCTATCCTATCCTATTCTCTATCCTATTCTATCCTCTATCCTATCGTATCCTCTATCGTATCCTATCCTCTATCCTATTAAATCCTATATCGTATCTTCTATCCTATCCTATCCTCTATCCTATCCTATTCTCTATCCTATCCTATCCTCTATCCTATCGTATCCTCTATCGTATCCTATCCTCTATCCTATTAAATCCTATATCGTATCCTCTATCCTATCCTATCCTCTATCCTATCCTATCCTCTATCCTATCCTATCCTCTATCCTATATTGTCCTCTATAGCATCCTATCCTATCCTCTATCCTATCCTATCCTCTATCCTATCCTATCCTCTATCCTATCCTATTCTTTATCCTATCCTATCCTCTATCCTATCCTATCCTCTATCATATCCTATCCTCTATCCTATCCTATCCTCTATCCTATCCTTATCCTCTATCGTATCCTATCCTCTATCCTATCCTATCCTCTATCCTATCCTATCCTCTATCCTATCCTATCCTCTATCCTATCCTATCCTCCATCCTATCCTATCCTCTATCCTATCCTATCCTCTATCCTATCCTATCCTCTATCCTATCCTATCCTCTATCCTATCCTCTATCCTATCCTATCCTCTATCCTATCCTATCCTCTATCCTATATTATCCTCTATCCTATCCCATCCTCTATCATATCCTATCCTCTATCCTATCCTTTCCTCTATCCTATCCTATCCTCTATCCTATCCTATTCTCTATCCTATTCTATCCTCTATCCTATCGTATCCTCTATCGTATCCTATCCTCTATCCTATTAAATCCTATATCGTATCTTCTATCCTATCCTATCCTCTATCCTATCCTATTCTCTATCCTATCCTATCCTCTATCCTATCGTATCCTCTATCGTATCCTATCCTCTATCCTATAAAATCCTATATCGTATCCTCTATCCTATCCTATCCTCTATCCTATCCTATCCACTATCCTATCCTGTCCTCTATCCTATCCTATCCTCTATCCTATCCTATCCTCTATCCTATATTGTCCTCTATAGCATCCTATCCTATCCTCTATCCTATCCTATCCTCTATCCTATCCTATCCTCTATCCTATCCTATTCTTTATCCTATCCTATCCTCTATCCTATCCTATCCTCTATCATATCCTATCCTCTATCCTATCCTATCCTCTATCCTATCCTTATCCTCTATCGTATCCTATCCTCTATCCTATCCTATCCTCTATCCTATCCTATCCTCTATCCTATCCTATCCTCTATCCTATCCTATCCTCCATCCTATCCTATCCTCTATCCTATCCTATCCTCTATCCTATCCTATCCTCTATCCTATCCTATCCTCTATCCTATCCTCTATCCTATCCTCTATCCTATCCTATCCTCTATCCTATCCTATCCTCTATCCTATCCTATACCTCTATCCTATATTATCCTCTATCCTATCCCATCCTCTATCCTATCCTATCCTCTATCCTATCCTTTCCTCTATCCTATCCTATCCTCTATCCTATCCTATTCTCTATCCTATTCTATCCTCTATCCTATCGTATCCTCTATCGTATCCTATCCTCTATCCTATTAAATCCTATATCGTATCTTCTATCCTATCCTATCCTCTATCCTATCCTATCCTTTATCCTATCCTATCCTCTATCCTATCCTATCCTCTATCCTATCCTATCCTCTATCCTATCCTATCCTCTATCCTATCCTATCCTCTATCCTATATTATCCTCTATCCTATCCTATCCTATCCTCTATCCTATCCTATCCTCTATCCTATCCTATCCTCTATCCTATCCTATTCTCTATCCTATCCTATCCTCTATCCTATCCTATCCTCTATCCTATCCTATCCTCTATCCTATCCTATCTTCTATCATATCCTATCCTCTATCCTATCCTATCCTGTATCCTATCCTATCCTCTATCCTATCCTATCCTCTATCCTATATTATCCTCTATCCTATCCTATCCTATCCTCTATCCTATCCTATCCTCTATCCTATCCTATCCTCTATCCTATCCTATCCTCTATCCTATCCTATCCTCTATCCTATATTATCCTCTATCCTATCCCATCCTCTATCCTATCCTATCCTCTATCCTATCCTAATCTCTATCCTATCCTATCCTCTATCCTATCGTATCCTCTATCGTATCCTATCCTCTATCCTATTAAATCCTATATCGTATCCTCTATCCTATCCTATCCTCTATCCTATCCTATCCTCTATCCTATCCTATCCTCTATCCTATCCTATCCTCTATCCTATTATATAATCTATCCTATCCTATCCTCTGTCCTATCCTATCCTCTATCCTATCCTATCCTCTATCCTATCCTATCCTCTATCATATCCTATCCTCTATCCTATCCAATCCTCTATCCTATCCTATCCTCTATCCTATCCTATCCTCTATCGTATCCTATCCTCTATCCTATCCTATCCTCTATCCTATCCTATCCTCTATCCTATCCTATCCTCTGTCCTATCCTATCCTCTATCCTATCCTATCCTCTATCCAATCCTATCCTCTATCCTATCCTATCCTCTATCCTATCCTCTATCCTATCCTATCCTCTATCCTATCCTATCCTCTATCCTATATTATCCTCTATCCTATCCCATCCTCTATCCTATCCTATCCTCTATCCTATCATATCCTCTATCCTATATTATCCTCTATCCTATCCTATCCTATCCTCTATCCTATCCTATCCTCTATCCTATCCTATCCTCTATCCTATCCTATTCTCTATCCTATCCTATCCTCTATCCTATCCTATCCTCTATCCTATCCTATCCTCTGTCCTATCCTATCCTCTATCCTATCCTATCCTCTATCCTATCCTATCCTCTATCATATCCTATGCTCTATCCTATCCAATCCTCTATCCTATCCTATCCTCTATCCTATCCTATCCTCTATCGTATCCTATCCTCTATCCTATCCTATCCTCTATCCTATCCTATCCTCTATCCTATCCTATCCTCTGTCCTATCCTATCCTCTATCCTATCCTATCCTCTATCCTATCCTATCCTCTATCCTATCCTATCCTCTATCCTATCCTCTATCCTATCCTATCCTCTATCCTATCCTATCCTCTATCCTATATTATCCTCTATCCTATCCCATCCTCTATCCTATCCTATCCTCTATCCTATCATATCCTCTATCCTATATTATCCTCTATCCTATCCTATCCTATCCTCTATCCTATCCTATCCTCTATCCTATCCTATCCTCTATCCTATCCTATCCTCTATCCTATCCTATCCTCTATCCTATATTATCCTCTATCCTATCCCATCCTCTATCCTATCCTATCCTCTATCCTATCCTAATCTCTATCCTATCCTATCCTCTATCCTATCGTATCCTCTATCGTATCCTATCCTCTATCCTATTAAATCCTATATCGTATCCTCTATCCTATCCTATCCTCTATCCTATCCTATCCTCTATCCTATCCTATCCTCTATCCTATTATATAATCTATCCTATCCTATCCTCTATCCTATCCTATCCTCTATCCTTTCCTATCCTCTATCCTATCCTATCCTCTATCCTATCCTATCCTCCATCCTATATTATCCTCTATCCTATCCTATCCTATCCTCTATCCTATCCTATCCTCTATCCTATCCTATCCTCTATCCTATCCTATCCTCTATCCTATCCTATCCTCTGTCCTATCCTATCCTCTATCCTATCCTATCCTCTATCCTATCCTATCCTCTATCCTATCCTATCCTCTATCCTATCCTATCCTCTATCCTATCCTATCCTCTATCCTATCCTCTATCCTATCCTATCCTCTATCCTATCCTATCCTCTATCCTATATTATCCTCTATCCTATCCCATCCTCTATCCTATCCTATCCTCTATCCTATCATATCCTCTATCCTATATTATCCTCTATCCTATCCTATCCTATCCTCTATCCTATCCTATCCTCTATCCTATCCTATCCTCTATCCTATCCTATCCTCTATCCTATCCTATCCTCTATCCTATCCTATCCTCTATCCTATCCTATCCTCTATCCTATATTATCCTCTATCCTATCCCATCCTCTATCCTATCCTATCCTCTATCCTATCCTAATCTCTATCCTATCCTATCCTCTATCCTATTGTATCCTCTATCGTATCCTATCCTCTATCCTATTAAATCCTATATCGTATCCTCTATCCTATCCTATCCTCTATCCTATCCTATCCTCTATCCTATCCTATCCTCTATCCTATTATATAATCTATCCTATCCTATCCTCTGTCCTATCCTATCCTCTATCCTATCCTATCCTCTATCCTATCCTATCCTCTATCATATCCTATCCTCTATCCTATCCTATCCTCTATCCTATCCTTATCCTCTATCGTATCCTATCCTCTATCCTATCCTATCCTCTATCCTATCCTATCCTCTATCCTATCCTATCCTCTATCCTATCCTATCCTCCATCCTATCCTATCCTCTATCCTATCCTATCCTCTATCCTATCCTATCCTCTATCCTATCCTCTATCCTATCCTCTATCCTATCCTCTATCCTATCCTATCCTCTATCCTATCCTATCCTCTATCCTATCCTATACCTCTATCCTATATTATCCTCTATCCTATCCCATCCTCTATCCTATCCTATCCTCTATCCTATCCTTTCCTCTATCCTATCCTATCCTCTATCCTATCCTATTCTCTATCCTATTCTATCCTCTATCCTATCGTATCCTCTATCGTATCCTATCCTCTATCCTATTAAATCCTATATCGTATCTTCTATCCTATCCTATCCTCTATCCTCTCCTATCCTTTATCCTATCCTATCCTCTATCCTATCCTATCCTCTATCCTATCCTATCCTCTATCCTATCCTATCCTCTATCCTATCCTATCCTCTATCCTATATTATCCTCTATCCTATCCTATCCTATCCTCTATCCTATCCTATCCTCTATCCTATCCTATCCTCTATCCTATCCTATTCTCTATCCTATCCTATCCTCTATCCTATCGTATCCTCTATCGTATCCTATCCTCTATCCTATTAAATCCTATATCGTATCCTCTATCCTATCCTATCCTCTATCCTATCCTATCCTCTATCCTATCCTATCCTCTATCCTATCCTATCCTCTATCCTATCCTATCCTCTATCCTATATTGTCCTCTATAGCATCCTATCCTATCCTCTATCCTATCCTATCCTCTATCCTATCCTATCCTCTATCCTATCCTATTCTTTATCCTATCCTATCCTCTATCCTATCCTATCCTCTATCATATCCTATCCTCTATCCTATCCTATCCTCTATCCTATCCTTATCCTCTATCGTATCCTATCCTCTATCCTATCCTATCCTCTATCCTATCCTATCCTCTATCCTATCCTATCCTCTATCCTATCCTATCCTCCATCCTATCCTATCCTCTATCCTATCCTATCCTCTATCCTATCCTATCCTCTATCCTATCCTATCCTCTATCCTATCCTCTATCCTATCCTATCCTCTATCCTATCCTATCCTCTATCCTATATTATCCTCTATCCTATCCCATCCTCTATCATATCCTATCCTCTATCCTATCCTTTCCTCTATCCTATCCTATCCTCTATCCTATCCTATTCTCTATCCTATTCTATCCTCTATCCTATCGTATCCTCTATCGTATCCTATCCTCTATCCTATTAAATCCTATATCGTATCTTCTATCCTATCCTATCCTCTATCCTATCCTATTCTCTATCCTATCCTATCCTCTATCCTATCGTATCCTCTATCGTATCCTATCCTCTATCCTATTAAATCCTATATCGTATCCTCTATCCTATCCTATCCTCTATCCTATCCTATCCACTATCCTATCCTGTCCTCTATCCTATCCTATCCTCTATCCTATCCTATCCTCTATCCTATATTGTCCTCTATAGCATCCTATCCCATCCTCTATCCTATCCTATCCTCTATCCTATCCTATCCTCTATCCTATCCTATTCTTTATCCTATCCTATCCTCTATCCTATCCTATCCTCTATCATATCCTATCCTCTATCCTATCCTATCCTCTATCCTATCCTTATCCTCTATCGTATCCTATCCTCTATCCTATCCTATCCTCTATCCTATCCTATCCTCTATCCTATCCTATCCTCTATCCTATCCTATCCTCCATCCTATCCTATCCTCTATCCTATCCTATCCTCTATCCTATCCTATCCTCTATCCTATCCTATCCTCTATCCTATCCTCTATCCTATCCTCTATCCTATCCTATCCTCTATCCTATCCTATCCTCTATCCTATCCTATACCTCTATCCTATATTATCCTCTATCCTATCCCATCCTCTATCCTATCCTATCCTCTATCCTATCCTTTGCTCTATCCTATCCTATCCTCTATCCTATCCTATTCTCTATCCTATTCTATCCTCTATCCTATCGTATCCTCTATCGTATCCTATCCTCTATCCTATTAAATCCTATATCGTATCTTCTATCCTATCCTATCCTCTATCCTATCCTATCCTTTATCCTATCCTATCCTCTATCCTATCCTATCCTCTATCCTATCCTATCCTCTATCCTATCCTATCCTCTATCCTATCCTATCCTCTATCCTATATTATCCTCTATCCTATCCTATCCTATCCTCTATCCTATCCTATCCTCTATCCTATCCTATCCTCTATCCTATCCTATTCTCTATCCTATCCTATCCTCTATCCTATCCTATCCTCTATCCTATCCTATCCTCTATCCTATCCTATCTTCTATCATATCCTATCCTCTATCCTATCCTATCCTGTATCCTATCCTATCCTCTATCCTATCCTATCCTCTATCCTATATTATCCTCTATCCTATCCTATCCTATCCTCTATCCTATCCTATCCTCTATCCTATCCTATCCTCTATCCTATCCTATCCTCTATCCTATCCTATCCTCTATCCTATCCTATCCTCTATCCTATCCTATCCTCTATCCTATATTATCCTCTATCCTATCCCATCCTCTATCCTATCCTATCCTCTATCCTATCCTAATCTCTATCCTATCCTATCCTCTATCCTATCGTATCCTCTATCGTATCCTATCCTCTATCCTATTAAATCCTATATCGTATCCTCTATCCTATCCTATCCTCTATCCTATCCTATCCTCTATCCTATCCTATCCTCTATCCTATTATATAATCTATCCTATCCTATCCTCTGTCCTATCCTATCCTCTATCCTATCCTATCCTCTATCCTATCCTATCCTCTATCGTATCCTATCCTCTATCCTATCCAATCCTCTATCCTATCCTATCCTCTATCCTATCCTATCCTCTATCGTATCCTATCCTCTATCCTATCCTATCCTCTATCCTATCCTATCCTCTATCCTATCCTATCCTCTGTCCCTATCCTATCCTCTATCCTATCCTATCCTCTATCCTATCCTATCCTCTATCCTATCCTATCCTCTATCCTATCCTCTATCCTATCCTATCCTCTATCCTATCCTATCCTCTATCCTATATTATCCTCTTTTTATCCTATCCTATCCTATCCTCTATCCTATCCTATCCTCTATCCTATCCTATCCTCTATCCTATCCTAGTCTCTATCCTATCCTATCCTCTATCCTATCCTATCCTCTATCCTATCCTATCCTCTGTCCTATCCTATCCTCTATCCTATCCTATCCTCTATCCTATCCTATCCTCTATCATATCCTATCCTCTATCCTATCCAATCCTCTATCCTATCCTATCCTCTATCCTATCCTATCCTCTATCGTATCCTATCCTCTATCCTATCCTATCCTCTATCCTATCCTATCCTCTATCCTATCCTATCCTCTGTCCTATCCTATCCTCTATCCTATCCTATCCTCTATCCTATCCTATCCTCTATCCTATCCTATCCTCTATCCTATCCTCTATCCTATCCTATCCTCTATCCTATCCTATCCTCTATCCTATATTATCCTCTATCCTATCCCATCCTCTATCCTATCCTATCCTCTATCCTATCATATCCTCTATCCTATATTATCCTCTATCCTATCCTATCCTATCCTCTATCCTATCCTATCCTCTATCCTATCCTATCCTCTATCCTATCCTATCCTCTATCCTATCCTATCCTCTATCCTATCCTATCCTCTATCCTATATTATCCTCTATCCTATCCCATCCTCTATCCTATCCTATCCTCTATCCTATCCTAATCTCTATCCTATCCTATCCTCTATCCTATCGTATCCTCTATCGTATCCTATCCTCTATCCTATTAAATCCTATATCGTATCCTCTATCCTATCCTATCCTCTATCCTATCCTATCCTCTATCCT
>NW_027489539.1:0-36643 GCF_050948215.1 Halictus rubicundus
TCGTATCCTACTCTCTATCTTCTCGTATCCTCTATCCTATCCTATCCTATCATCTACCCTATACTATCCTCTATCCTATCCTATCCTCTATCCTATCCTATCCTCCATCGTCTCCTATCCTCTATCCTATCCAATCCCCTGTCCTATCCTCTATCCTATTCTATTCTCTATCCTATCCTATCCCCTATCCTATCCTCTATCCTATCCTCTATCCTATCCTCCATACTATTATCTATCCTATCCTATCCTCTATCCTATCCTATCCTCTATCCTATCCTATCCTCTATCCTATCCTATCCTCTATCCTATCCTATCCTCTATCCTATCCTATCCTCTATCCTATCCTATCCTCTATCCTATCCTATTCTCTATCCTATCCTATCCTCTATCCTATCCTATCCTCTATCCTATCCTATCCTCTATCCTATCCTATCCTCTATCCTATCCTATCCTCTATCCTATCCTCTATCCTATACCCTATCCTATCCTATCCTCTATCCTATCCCATCTTCTATCCTATCCTCTATCCTATTCTATCCTCTATCCTATCCTATCGTCTATCCTATCCAATCCTATGTAATATCCTCTATCCTATCCTATCCTCTATCCTATTCTATCCTCTATCCTATCCAATCCCCTATCCAATCCTCTATCCTATCCTATTCCCTATCCTATCCTCTCCCCTATCCTATCCTCTATCCTATCCGATCCTCTACCCTATCCAATCCTATATCCTATCCTCTATCCTATCCTATCCTCTATCCTATCCTATCCTCTATCCTATCCTATCCTCTATCCTATCCTATCCTCTATCCTATCCTATCGTCTATCCTATCCTATCCTCTATCCTATCCAATCCTCTATCCTATCCGATCCTCTACCCTATCCAATCCTATATCCTATCCTCTATCCTATCCTATCCTCTATCCTATCCTATCCTATCCTCTATCCTATCCTATCCTCTATCCTATCCTATCCTCTATCCTACCCTATCGTCTATCCTATCCTATCCTCTATCCTATCCTATCCTCTACCCTATCCAATCCTATATCCTATCCTCTATCCTATCCTATCCTCTATCCTACCCTATCCTCTATCCTATCCTATCCTCTATCCTATCCTATCCTCTATCCTATCCTATCCTCCATCGTCTCCTATCCTCTATCCTATCCAATCCTATGTCCTATCCTCTATCCTATCCTATCCTCTATCCTATCCTATCCTCTATCCTATCCAATCCTCTATCCTATCCGATCCTCTACCCTATCCAATCCTATATCCTATCCTCTATCCTATCCTATCCTCTATCCTATCCTATCCTCTATCCTATCCTATCCTCTATCCTATCCTATCCTCTATCCTATCCTATCCTCTATCCTATCCTATCGTCTATCCTATCCTATCCTCTATCCTATCCTATCCTCTATCCTATCGTATCCTCTATCCTATCCTATCCTCTATCCTATCCTATCCTCTATCCTATCCTATCCTCTATCCTATCCTATCCTCTATCCTATCCAATCCCCTATCCTATCCTCTATCGTATCCTACTCTCTATCCTCTCGTATCCTCTATCCTATCCTATCCTATCATCTACCCTATACTATCCTCTATCCTATCCTATCCTCTATCCTATCCTATCCTCCATCGTCTCCTATCCTCTATCCTATCCAATCCCCTGTCCTATCCTCTATCCTATCCTATTCTCTATCCTATCCTATCCCCTATCCTATCCTCTATCCTATCCTCTATCCTATCCTCTATACTATTATCTATCCTATCCTATCCTCTATCCTATCCTATCCTCTATCCTATCCTATCCTCTATCCTATCCTATCCTCTATCCTATCCTATCCTCTATCCTATCCTATCCTCTATCCTATTCTATCCTCTATCCTATCCTATCCTCTATCCTATCCTCTATCCTATACCCTATCCTATCCTATCCTCTATCCTATCCCATCTTCTATCCTATCCTCTATCCTATTCTATCCTCTATCCTATCCTATCGTCTATCCTATCCAATCCTATGTCCTATCCTCTATGCTATCCTATCCTCTATCCTATCCTATCCTCTATCCTATTCTATCCTCTATCCTATCCAATCCCCTATCCAATCCTCTATCCTATCCTATTCTCTATCCTATCCTCTCCCCTATCCTATCCTCTATCCTATCCTATCCTCTATCCTATCCTATCCTCTATCCTATCCTATCCTCTATCCTATCCTATCCTCTATCCTATTCTCTATCCTATCCTCTATCCTATTATCTATCCTATCCTATCCTCTATCCTATCCTATCCTCTATCCTATCCTATACCCTATCCCCTATCCTATCCTATCCTCTATCCTATCCCATCTTCTATCCTATCCTCTATCCTATTCTATCCTCTATCCTATCCTATCGTCTATCCTATCCAATCCTATGTCCTATCCTCTATCCTATCCTATCCTCTATCCTATCCTATCCTCTATCCTATCCAATCCTCTATCCTATCCGATCCTCTACCCTATCCAATCCTATATCCTATCCTCTATCCTATCCTATCCTCTATCCTATCCTATCCTCTATGCTATCCTATCCTCTAACCTATCCTATCCTCTATCCTATCCTATCCTCTATCCTATCCTATCCTCTATCCTATCCTATCCTCTATCCTATCCTATCCTCTATCCTATCCTATCCTCTATCCTATCCTATCCTCTATCCTATCCTATCCTCTATCCTATCCTATCCTCTATCCTATCCTATCCTCTATCCTATCCTATCCTCTATCCTATCCTATCCTCTATCCTATCCTATCCTCTATCCTATCCTATCCTCTATCCTATCCTATCCTCTATCCTATCCTCTATCCTATCCTATCGTCTATCCTATACAATCCTATGTCCTATCCTCTATCCTATCCTATCCTCTATCCTATCCTATCCTCAATCCTATCCTATCCTCTATCCTATCCTATCCTCTATCCTATCCTATCCTCTATCCTGTCCTATCCTCTATCCTATCCTATCCTCTATCCTATCCTATCCTCTATCCTATCCTATCCTCTATCCTATCCTCTATCCTATCCTATCGTCTATCCTATACAATCCTATGTCCTATCCTCTATCCTATCCTATCCTCTATCCTATCCTATCCTCAATCCTATCCTATCCTCTATCCTATCCTATCCTTTATCCTATCCTATCCTCTATCCTATCATATCCTCTATCCTATCCTATCCTCTATAATATCCAATCCTCTATCCTATCCGATCCTCTACCCTATCCAATCCTATATCCTATCCTCTATCCTATCCTATCCTCTATCCTATCCTATCCTCTATCCTATCCTATCCTCTATCCTATCCTATCCTCTATCCTATCCTATCCTCTATCCTATCCTATCCTCTATCCTATCCTATCCTCTATCCTATCCTATCCTCTATCCTATCCTATCCTCTATCCTATCCTATCCTCTATCCTATCCTATCCTCTATCCTATCCTATCCTCTATCCTATCCTATCCTCTATCCTATCCTATCCTATCCTCTATCCTATCCTATCCTCTATCCTATCCTATCCTCTATCCTATCCTATCCTCTATCCTATCCTATCCTCTATCCTATCCTCTATCCTATCCTATCCTCTATCCTATCCTATTGTCTATCCTATCCTATCCTCTATCCTATCCTATCCGATCCTCTATCCTATCCTATTCTCTATCATATCCTCTATCCTATCCTATCCTCTATCGTCTGCTCTATCCTGTCCTATCCACTATCCTATCCTATCCTCTATCCTTTCCTATCCTCTATCCTATCCTATCCTCTATCTTATCCTATCCTCTATCCTATCCAATCCTCTATCCTATCCTATACTCTATCCTATCCTATCCTCTATCCTATCCTATCCTCTATCCTATCCTATCCTCTATCCTATCCTATCCTCTATCCTATCCTATCGTCTATCCTATCCAATCCCCTATCCAATCCTCTATCCTGTCCTATTCTCTATCCTATCCTATCCCCTATCCTATCCTCTATCCTATCCAATCCTATATCCTATCCTCTATCCTATCCTATCCTCTATCCTATCCTATCCTCTATCCTATCCTATCCTCTATCCTATCCTATCGTCTATCCTATCCTATCCTCTATCCTATCCTATCCTCTATCCTATCCTATCCTCCATCGTCTCCTATCATCTATCCTATCCAATCCCCTGTCCTATCCTCTATCCTATCCTATTCTCTATCCTATCCTACCCCAATCCTATCCTCTATCCTATCCTCTATCCTATCCTCTATCCTATTATCTATCCTATCCTATCCTCTATCATATCCTATCCTCTATCCTATCCTATCCTCTATCCTATCCTATCCCCTATCCTATCCTATCCTCTAACCTATCCTATCCTCTATCCTATCCTCTATCCTATCCTCTATCCTATTCTATCCTCTATCCTATCCAATCCCCTATCCAATCCTCTATCCTATCCTATTCTCTATCCTATCCTCTCCTCTATCCTATCCTCTATCCTATCCTATCCTCTATAATATCCAATCCTCTATCCTATCCTATCCTCTATCCTATCCTATCGTCTATCCTATCCTATCCTCTATCCTATCCTATCCTCTATCCTATCCTATCCTCTATCCTATCCTATCCTCTATCCTATCCTATCCTCTATCCTATCCTATCCTCCATCGTCTCCTATCCTCTATCCTATCCAATCCCCTATCCAATCCTCTATCCTATCCTATTCTCTATCCTATCCTATCCCCTATCCAATCCTCTATCCTATCCGATCCTCTACCCTATCCAATCCTATATCCTATCCTCTATCCTATCCTATCCTATCCTCTATCCTATCCTATCCTCTATCCTATCCTATCCTCTATCCTATCCTATCTTCTATCCTATCCTATCCTCTATCCTATCCTATCGTCTATCCTATCCAATCCTCTATCCTATCCTATCCTCTATCCTATCCTATCCTCTATCCTATCCTATCCTCTATCCTATCCTATCCTCTATCCGATCCTATCCTCTATCCTATCCTATCCTCTATCCTATCCTATCCCCTATCCAATCCTCTATCCTATCCGATCCTCTACCCTATCCAATCCTATATCCTATCCTCTATCCTATCCTATCCTATCCTCTATCCTATCCTATCCTCTATCCTATCCTATCCTCTATCCTATCCTATCTTCTATCCTATCCTATCCTCTATCCTATCCTATCGTCTATCCTATCCAATCCTCTATCCTATCCTATCCTCTATCCTATCCTATCCTCTATCCTATCCTATCCTCTATCCTATCCTATCCTCTATCCGATCCTATCCTCTATCCTATCCTATCCTCTATCCTATCCTATCCTCTATCCTATCCTATTCTCTATCCTATACTATCCTCTATCCTATCCTATCACCCATCCGATCCTATCCTCTATCCTATTCTATCCGCTATCCTACCCTATCATCTATCCTATCATATCCTCTATCCTATCCTATCCTCTATCCTATCCTATCCTCAATCCTATCCTATCCTCTATCCTATCCTATCCGCTATCCTATCCAGTCTCCTATCCTATCCTCTATCCTATCCTATCCTCTATCCTATCCTATCCGATCCTCTATCCTATCCTATCCGATCCTCTATCCTATCCTATTCTCTATCATATCCTCTATCCTATCCTCTATCCTATCCTCTATCCTATCCTCTATCCTATTATCTATCCTATCCTATCCTCCATCCTATCCTATCCTCTATCCTATCCTATCCCCTATCCCATCCTATCCTCTATCCTATCCCATCTTCTATCCTATCCTCTATCCTATTCTATCCTCTATCCTATACTATCGTCTATCCTATCCAATCGTATGTCCTATCCTCTATCCTATCCAATCCTCTATCCTATCCGATCCTCTACCCTATCCAATCCTATATCCTATCCTCTATCCTATCCTATCCTCTATCCTATCCTATCCTCTATCATATCCTATCCTCTATCCTATCCTATCCTCTATCCTATCCTCTATCCTATTCTATCCTCTATCCTATCCTATCGTCTATCCTATACAATCCTAAGTCCTATCCTCTATCCTATCCTATCCTCTATCCTATCCTATCCTCTATCATATCCTATCCTCAATCCTATCTTATCCTCTATCCTATCCTATCCTCTATCCTATCCTATCCTCTATTCTATCCAATCCCCTATCCTATCCTCTATCCTATCCTATCCTCTATCCTATCCTATCCTCTATCCTGTCCTATCCTCTATCCTATCCTATCGTCTATCCTATCCTATCCTCTATCCTATCCTATCCTCTATCCTATCCTATCCTCTATCCTATCCTATCCTCTATCCTATCCAATCCCCTATCCTATCCTCTATCCTATCCTATCCTCCATCGTCTCCTATCCTCTATCCTATCCTATCCTCTATCCTATCATCTATCCTATCCTCTATCCTATCCTATCCTCTATCCTATCCTATCCTCTATCCTATCCTATCCTCTATCCTATCCTCTATCCTATCCTCTATCCTATTATCTATCCTATCCTATCCTCTATCCTATCCTATCCTCTATCCTATCCTATCCTCTATCCTATCCTATCCTCTATCCTATCCTATCCCCTATCCTATCCTATCCTCTAACCTATCCTATCCTCTATCCTATCCTCTATCCTATCCTCTATCCTATTCTATCCTCTATCCTATCCTATCCCCTATCCAATCCTCTATCCTATCCGATCCTCTACCCTATCCAATCCTATATCCTATCCTCTATCCCATCTTCTATCCTATCCTCTATCCTATTCTATCCTCTATCCTATACTATCGTCTATCCTATGATCTATCCTATTCTATCCTCTATCCTATCCAATCGTCTATCCTATCCAATCCTATGTCCTATCCTCTATCCTATCCTATCCTCTATCCTATCCAATCCTCTATCCTATCCGATCCTCTACCCTATCCAATCCTATATCCTATCCTCTATCCTATCCTATCCTCTATCCTATCCTATCCTCAATCCTATCCTATCCTCTATCCTGTCCTATCCTCGATCCTATCCAGTCTCCTATCCTATCCTCTATCCTATCCTATCCTCTATCCTATCCAGTCTCCTATCCTATCCTCTATCCTATCCTATCCTCTATCCTATCCTATCCGATCCTCTATCCTATCCTATCCGATCCTCTATCCTATCCTATTCTCTATCATATCCTCTATCCTATCCTCTATCCTATCCTATCCTCTATCCTATCCTCTATCCTATCCTCTATCCTATTCTATCCTCTATCCTATCCAATCCCCTATCCAATCCTCTATCCTATCCTATTCTCTATCCTATCCTCTCCTCTATCCTATCCTCTATCCTATCCTATCCTCTATAATATCCAATCCTCTATCCTATCCTATCCTCTATCCTATTCTATCGTCTCTCCTATCCTATCCTCTATCCTATCCTATCCTCTTTCCTATCCTATCCTCTATCCTATCCTATCCTCTATCCTATCCTATCCTCTATCATATCCAATCCCCTATCCTATCCTCTATCCTATCCTATCCTCCATCGTCTCCTATCCTCTATCCTATCCTATCCTCCATCGTCTCCTATCCTCTATCCTATCCTATCCTCTATCCTATCCTCTATCCTATCCTCTATCCTATTCTATCCTCTATCCTATCCTATCGTCTATCCTATACAATCCTATGTCCTATCCTCTATCCTATCCTATCCTCTAACCTATCCTATCCTCTATCCTATCCTCTATCCTATCCTCTATCCTATTCTATCCTCTATCCTATCCTATCCCCTATCCAATCCTCTATCCTATCCGATCCTCTACCCTATCCAATCCTATATCCTATCCTCTATCCCATCTTCTATCCTATCCTCTATCCTATTCTATCCTCTATCCTATACTATCGTCTATCCTATGATCTATCCTATTCTATCCTCTATCCTATCCAATCGTCTATCCTATCCAATCCTATGTCCTATCCTCTATCCTATCCTATCCTCTATCCTATCCAATCCTCTATCCTATCCGATCCTCTACCCTATCCAATCCTATATCCTATCCTCTATCCTATCCTATCCTCTATCCTATCCTATCCTCAATCCTATCCTATCCTCTATCCTATCCTATCCTCTATCCTATCCAGTCTCCTATCCTATCCTCTATCCTATCCTATCCTCTATCCTATCCAGTCTCCTATCCTATCCTCTATCCTATCCTATCCTCTATCCTATCCTATCCGATCCTCTATCCTATCCTATCCGATCCTCTATCCTATCCTATTCTCTATCATATCCTCTATCCTATCCTCTATCCTATCCTATCCTCTATCCTATCCTCTATCCTATCCTCTATCCTATTCTATCCTCTATCCTATCCAATCCCCTATCCAATCCTCTATCCTATCCTATTCTCTATCCTATCCTCTCCTCTATCCTATCCTCTATCCTATCCTATCCTCTATAATATCCTATCCTCTATCCTATCCTATCATCTATCCTATCCTATTCTCTATCCTATACTATCCTCTATCCTATCCTATCACCCATCCGATCCTATCCTCTATCCTATTCTATCCGCTATCCTACCCTATCATCTATCCTATCATATCCTCTATCCTATCCTATCCTCTATCCTATCGTATCCTCTATCCTATCCTATCCTCTATCCTATCCTATCCGCTATCCTATCCTATCCTCAATCCTATCCTATCCTCTATCCTCTCCTATCCTTTATACTATCCAATCCTCTATCATATCCTCTATCCTATTCTCTATCCCATCCTCTATCCTATTATCTATCCTATCCAATCCTCTATCCTATCCTCTATGATATCCTATCATCTATCCTATCCTATCCTCAATCCTATCCTATCCTCTATCCTATCCTCTATCCTATTCTATCCTCTATCCTATCCAATCGTCTATCCTATCCAATCCTATGTCCTATCCTCTATCCTATCCTATCCTCTATCCTATCCAATCCTCTATCCTATCCGATCCTCTACCCTATCCAATCCTATATCCTATCCTCTATCCTATCCTATCCTCTATCCTATCCTATCCTCTATCCTATCCTATCCTCTATCCTATCCTATCCTCTATCCTATCCTATCCTCTATCCTATCCTATCCTCCATCGTCTCCTATCCTCTATCCTATCCAATCCCCTATCCAATCCTCTATCCTATCCTATTCTCTATCCTATCCTATCCCCTATCCAATCCTCTATCCTATCCGATCCTCTACCCTATCCAATCCTATATCCTATCCTCTATCCTATCCTATCCTCTATCCTATCCTATCCTCTATCCTATCCTATCCTCTATCCTATCCTATCCTCTATCCTATCCTATCGTCTATCCTATCCTATCCTCTATCCTATCCTATCGTCTATCCTATCCAATCCTCTATCCTATCCTATCCTCTATCCTATCCTATCCTCTATCCTATCCTATCCTCTATCCTATCCTATCCTCTATCCGATCCTATCCTCTATCCTATCCTATCCTCTATCCTATCCTATCCTCTATCCTATCCTATTCTCTATCCTATACTATCCTCTATCCTATCCTATCACCCATCCGATCCTATCCTCTATCCTATTCTATCCGCTATCCTACCCTATCATCTATCCTATCATATCCTCTATCCTATCCTATCCTCTATCCTATCGTATCCTCTATCATATCCTATCCTCTATCCTATCCTATCCGCTATCCTATCCTATCCTCAATCCTATCCTATCCTCTATCCTCTCCTATCCTTTATACTATCCAATCCTCTATCCTATCCTCTATCCTATTCTCTATCCCATCCTCTATCCTATTATCTATCCTATCCAATCCTCTATCCTATCCTCTATGCTATCCTATCATCTATCCTATCCTATCCTCAATCCTATCCTATCCTCTATCCTATCCAGTCTCCTATCCTATCCTCTATCCTATCCTATCCTCTATCCTATCCTATCCGATCCTCTATCCTATCCTATTCTCTATCATATCCTCTATCCTATCCTCTATCCTATCCTGTATCCTATCCTCTATCCTATTATCTATCCTATCCTATCCTCCATCCTATCCTATCCTCTATCCTATCCTATCCCCTATCCCATCCTATCCTCTATCCTATCCCATCTTCTATCCTATCCTCTATCCTATTCTATCCTCTATCCTATACTATCGTCTATCCTATCCAATCGTATGTCCTATCCTCTATCCTATCCTATCCTCTATCCTATCCAATCCTCTATCCTATCCGATCCTCTACCCTATCCAATCCTATATCCTATCCTCTATCCTATCCTATCCTCTATCCTATCCTATCCTCAATCCTATCCTATCCTCTATCCTATCCTATCCTCTATCCTATCCTATCCTCTATCCTATCCAGTCTCCTATCCTATCCTCTATCCTATCCTATCCTCTATCCTATCCTATCCGATCCTCTATCCTATCCTATTCTCTATCATATCCTCTATCCTATCCTCTATCCTATCCTGTATCCTATCCTCTATCCTATTATCTATCCTATCCTATCCTCCATCCTATCCTATCCTCTATCCTATCCTATCCCCTATCCCATCCTATCCTCTATCCTATCCCATCTTCTATCCTATCCTCTATCCTATTCTATCCTCTATCCTATACTATCGTCTATCCTATCCAATCGTATGTCCTATCCTCTATCCTATCCAATCCTCTATCCTATCCGATCCTCTACCCTATCCAATCCTATATCCTATCCTCTATCCTATCCTATCCTCTATCCTATCCTATCCTCTATCCTATCCTATCCTCTATCCTATCCTATCCTCTATCCTATCCTATCCTCTATCCTATCCTATCCTCCAACGTCTCCTATCCTCTATCCTATCCAATCCCCTGTCCTATCCTCTATCCTATCCTATTCTCTATCCTATCCTATCCCCTATCCTATCCTCTATCCTATCCTCTATCCTATCCTCTATCCTATCCTATCCTCTATCCTATCCTCTATCCTATCCTATCCCCTATCCTATCCTATCCTCTAACCTATCCTATCCTCTAACCTATCCTATCCTCTATCCTATCCTCTATCCTATCCTCTATCCTATTCTATCCTCTATCCTATCCAATCCCCTATCCAATCCTCTATCCTATCCTATTCTCTATCCCATCCTCTCCTCTATCCTATCCTCTATCCTATCCTATCCTCTATCCTATCCTCTATCCTATCCTCTATCCTATCCTCTATCCTATCCTCTATCCTATCCTATCCTCTATCCTATCCTATCCTCTATCATATCCTATTATCTATCCTATCCTATACTCTATCCTATCCTATCCCCTATCCTATCCTATCCTCTAACCTATCCTATCCTCTATCGTATCCTCTATCCTATTCTATCCTCTATTCTATCCTATCGTCTATCCTATCCAATCCTATGTCCTATCCTCTATCCTATCCTATCCTCTATCCTATCCTGTCCTCTATCCTATCCTATCCTCTATCCTATCATATCCTCTATCCTATCCTATCCTCTATCCTATCCTATCCTCTATCCTATCCTATCCTCTATCCTATCCTATCCTCTATCCTATCCTATCCTCTATCCTATCCTATATCCTATCCTCTATCCTATCCTATCCTCTATCCTATCCTATCCTCTATACTATCCTATCCTCTATCCTATCCTATCCTCTATCCTATCCTATCCTCTATCCTATCCTATCCTCTATCCTATCCTATCGTCATTCCTATCCAATCCCCTATCCAATCCTCTATCCTGTCCTATTCTCTATCCTATCCTATCCCCTATCCTATCCTCTATCCTATCCTATCCTCTATAATATCCAATCCTCTATCCTATCCGATCCTCTACCCTATCCAATCCTATATCCTATCCTCTATCCTATCCTATCCTCTATCCTATGCTATCCTCTATCCTATCCTATCGTCTATCCTATCCTGTCCGCTATCCTATCCTATCCTATCCTCTGTCCTATCCTATCCTCTATCCTTTCCTATCCTCTATCCTATCCTATCCTCTATCCTATCCTATCCTGTATTCTATCCAATCCCCTATCCTATCCTCTATCCTATCCTATCCTCTATCCTATCCTATCCTCTATCCTATCCTATCCTCTATACTATCCTATCGTCTATCCTATCCTATCCTCTATCCTATCCTATCCTCTATCCTATCCTATCCAATCCCCTATCCTATCCTCTATCGTATCCTACTCTCTATCCTCTCGTATCCTCTATCCTATCCTATCCTATCATCTACCCTATACTATCATCTATCCTATCCTATCCTCTATCCTATCCTATCCTCTATCCTATCCTATCCTCTATCCTATCCTATCCTCTATACTATCCTATCCTCTATCCTATCCTATCCTCTATCCTATCCTATCCTCTATCCTATCCTATCCTCTATCCTATCCTATCCTCTATCCTATCCTATCGTCTATCCTATCCAATCCCCTATCCAATCCTCTATCCTGTCCTATTCTCTATCCTATCCTATCCCCTATCCTATCCTCTATCCTATCCTATCCTCTATAATATCCAATCCTCTATCCTATCCGATCCTCTACCCTATCCAATCCTATATCCTATCCTATCCTCTATCCTATCCTATCCTCTATCCTATCCTATCCTCTATCCTATCCTATCCTCTATCCTATCCTATCCTCTATCCTATCCTATCGTCTATCCTATCCTCTATCCTATTCTATCCTCTATTCTATCCTATCGTCTAGCCTATCCAATCCTATGTCCTATCCTCTATCCTATCCTATCCTCTATCCTATCCTATCCTCTATCCTATCCTATCCTCTATCCTATCCTATCCTCTATCCTATCCTATCCTCTATCCTATCCTATCCTCTATCGTATCCTATCCTCTATCCTATCCTATCCTCTATCCTATCCTATCCTCTATCCTATCCTATCCTCTATCCTATCCTATCCTCTATCCTATCCTATCCTCTATCCTATCCTCTATCCTATCCTCTATCCTATTCTATCCTCTATCCTATCCTATCGTCTATCCTATACAATCCTATGTCCTATCCCCTATCCTATCCTCTATCCTATCCGATCCTCTACCCTATCCAATCCTATATCCTATCCTCTATCCTATCCTATCCTCTATCCTATCCTATCCTCTATCCTATCCTATCCTCAATCGTCTCCTATCCTCTATCCTATCCAATCCCCTATCCAATCCTCTATCCTATCCTATTCTCTATCCTATCCTATCGCCTATCCTATCCTCTATCCTATCCTATCCTCTATAATATCCAATCCTCTATCCTATCCGATCCTCTACCCTATCCAATCCTATATCCTATCCTCTATCCTATCCTATCCTCTATCCTATGCTATCCTCTATCCTATCCTATCGTCTATCCTATCCTGTCCGCTATCCTATCCTATCCTATCCTCTGTCCTATCCTATCCTCTATCCTATCCTATCCTCTATCCTATCCTATCCTCTATCCTATCCTATCCTCTATTCTATCCAATCCCCTATCCTATCCTCTATCCTATCCTATCCTCTATCCTATCCTATCCTCTATCCTATCCTATCCTCTATACTATCCTATCGTCTATCCTATCCTATCCTCTATCCTATCCTATCCTCTATCCTATCCTATCCAATCCCCTATCCTATCCTCTATCGTATCCTACTCTCTATCCTCTCGTATCCTCTATCCTATCCTATCCAATCCCCTATCCTATCCTCTATCGTATCCTACTCTCTATCCTCTCGTATCCTCTATCCTATCCTATCCTATCATCTACCCTATACTATCATCTATCCTATCCTATCCTCTATCCTATCCTATCCTCTATCCTATCCTATCCTCTATCCTATCCTATCCTCTATCCTATCCTATCCTCTATCCTATCCTATCCTCTATCCTATCCTATCCTCCATCGTCTCCTATCGTCTATCCTATCCAATCACCTGTCCTATCCTCTATCCTATCCTATTCTCTATCCTATCCTATCCCCTATCCTATCCTCTATCCTATCCTCTATCCTATCCTCTATCCTATCCTATCCTCTATCCTATCCTATCCCCTATCCTATCCTATCCCCTATCCTATCCTATCATCTAACCTATCCTATCCTCTATCCTATCCTCTATCCTATCCTCTATCCTATTCTATCCTCTATCCTATCCAATCCCCTATCCAATCCTCTATCCTATCCTATTCTCTATCCCATCCTCTCCTCTATCCTATCCTCTATCCTATCCTATCCTCTATCCTATCCTCTATCCTATCCTCTATCCTATCCTCTATCCTATCCTCTATCCTATCCTATCCTCTATCCTATCCTATCCTCTATCATATCCTCTTATCTATCCTATCCTATACTCTATCCTATCCTATCCCCTATCCTATCCTATCCTCTAACCTATCCTATCCTCTATCGTATCCTCTATCCTATTCTATCCTCTTTTCTATCCTATCGTCTATCCTATCCAATCCTATGTCCTATCCTCTATCCTATCCTATCCTCTATCCTATCCTATCCTCTATCCTATCCTATCCTCTATCCTATCCTATCCTCTATCCTATCATATCCTCTATCCTATCCTATCCTCTATCCTATCCTATCCTCTATCCTATCCTATCCTCTATCCTATCCTATCCTCTATCCTATCCTCTATCCTATCCTCTATCCTATTCTATCCTCTATCCTATCCAATCG
The DNA here is from genome assembly GCF_050948215.1 of Halictus rubicundus. NCBI lineage: Eukaryota > Metazoa > Arthropoda > Insecta > Hymenoptera > Halictidae > Halictus > Halictus rubicundus. Next base: position 14,743 of record NW_027489539.1, read on the forward strand.
TCTATCCTATACAATCCTATGTCCTATCCCCTATCCTATCCTCTATCCTATCCGATCCTCTACCCTCTCCAATCCTATATCCTATCCTCTATCCTATCCTATCCTCTATCCTATCCTATCCTCTATCCTATCCTATCCTCTATCCTATCCTATCCTCTATCCTATCCTATCCTCTATCCTATCCTATCCTCTATCCTATCCTATCGTCTATCCTATCCAATCCCCTATCCAATCCTCTATCCTGTCCTATTCTCTATCCTATCCTATCCCCTATCCTATCCTCTATAATATCCAATCCTCTATCCTATCCGATCCTCTACCCTATCCAATCCTATATCCTATCCTATCCTCTATCCTATCCTATCCTCTATCCTATCCTATCCTCTATCCTATCCTATCCTCTATCCTATCCTATCCTCTATCCTATCCTATCCTCTATCCTATCCTATCGTCTATCCTATCCTCTATCCTATTCTATCCTCTATTCTATCCTATCGTCTAGCCTATCCAATCCTATGTCCTATCCTCTATCCTATCCTATCCTCTATCCTATCCTATCCTCTATCCTATCCTATCCTATCCTCTATCCTATCCTATCCTCTATCCTATCCTATCCTCTATCCTATCCTATCCTCTATCCTATCCTATCCTCTATCCTATCCTATCCTCTATCCTATCCTATCCTCTATCCTATCCTATCCTCTATCCTATCCTATCCTCTATCCTATCCTATCCTCTATCCTATCCTCTATCCTATCCTCTATCCTATCCTGTATCCTATTCTATCCTCTATCCTATCCTATCGTCTATCCTATACAATCCTATGTCCTATCCCCTATCCTATCCTCTATCCTATCCGATCCTCTACCCTATCCAATCCTATATCCTATCCTCTATCCTATCCTATCCTCTATCCTATCCTATCCTCAATCGTCTCCTATCCTCTATCCTATCCAATCCCCTATCCAATCCTCTATCCTATCCTATTCTCTATCCTATCCTATCGCCTATCCTATCCTCTATCCTATCCTATCCTCTATAATATCCAATCCTCTATCCTATCCGATCCTCTACCCTATCCAATCCTATATCCTATCCTCTATCCTATCCTATCCTCTATCCTATGCTATCCTCTATCCTATCCTATCGTCTATCCTATCCTGTCCGCTATCCTATCCTATCCTATCCTCTGTCCTATCCTATCCTCTATCCTATCCTATCCTCTATCCTATCCTATCCTCTATCCTATCCTATCCTCTATTCTATCCAATCCCCTATCCTATCCTCTATCCTATCCTATCCTCTATCCTATCCTATCCTCTATCCTATCCTATCCTCTATACTATCCTATCGTCTATCCTATCCTATCCTCTATCCTATCCTATCCTCTATCCTATCCTATCCAATCCCCTATCCTATCCTCTATCGTATCCTACTCTCTATCCTCTCGTATCCTCTATCCTATCCTATCCTATCATCTACCCTATACTATCATCTATCCTATCCTATCCTCTATCCTATCCTATCCTATATCCTATCCTATCCTCTTTCCTATCCTATCATCCATCCGAACCTATCCTCTTTCCTATTCTATACTCTATCCTATCCTATCCGCTATCCTATCCTATCCTTAATCCTATCCTATCCTCTATCCTATCCTATACTCTATCCTATCCTCCATCTTATCCTATAGTCTATCCTATCCAATCCTCTATCCTATCCTATCCTCTATCCTATCCTATCCTCTATCCTATCCTATCCGATCCTCTATCCTATCCTATTCTCTATCATATCCTCTATCCTATCCTATCCTCTATCGTCTGCTCTATCCTGTCCTATCCACTATCCTATCCTATCCTCAATCCTATCCTATCCTCTATCCTATCCTATAATCTATCCTATCCTCCATCTTATCCTATCGTCTATCCTATCCAATCCTCTATCCTATCCTATCCTCTATCCTATCCTATTATCTATCCTATCCTATCCTATCCTCTATCCTATCCTATTATCTATCCTATCCTATCCTATCCTCTATCCTATCCTATCCTCTATCCTATCCTATCCTCTATCCTATCCTATCCTCTATCCTATCCTATCCTCCATCGTCTCCTATCCTCTATCCTATCCAATCCCCTGTTCTATCCTCTATCCTATCCTATTCTCTATCCTATCCTATCCCCTATCCTATCCTCTATCCTATCCTATCCTCTATCCTATCCTCTATCCTACCCTCTATCCTATAATCTATCCTATCCTATCCTCTATCCTATCCTATCCTCTATCCTATCCTATCCCCTATCCTATCCTATCCTCTAATCTATCCTATCCTCTATCCTATCCTCTATCCTATTCTATCCTCTATCCTATCCTATCGTCTATCCTATACAATCCTATGTCCTATCCTCTATCCTGTCCTATCATCTATCGTCTGCTCTATCCTGTCCTATCCACTATCCTATCCTATCCTCTATCCTTTCCTATCCTCTATCCTATCCTATCCTCTATCTTATCCTATCCTCTATCCTATCCAATCCTCTATCCTATCCTATACTCTATCCTATCCTATCCTCTATCCTATCCTATCCTCTATCCTATCCTATCCTCTATCCTATCCTATCCTCTATCCTATATTATCCTCTATCCTATCCTATCCTCTATCCTATCCTATCCACTATCCTATCCTATCCTCTATCCTATCCTATCCTCTATCCTATCCTATCCTCCATCGTCTCCTATCCTCTATCCTATCCAATCCCCTGTCCTATCCTCTATCCTAACCTATTCTCTATCCTATCCTATCCCCTCTCCTATCCTCTATCCTATCCTATCCTCTATCCTATCCTCTATCCTATCCTCTATCCTATTATCTATCCTATCCTATCCTCTATCCTATCCTATCCTCTATCCTATCCTATCCCCTATCCTATCCTATCCTCTAACCTATCCTATCCTCTATCCTATCCTCTATCCTATTCTATCCTCTATCCTATCCTATCGTCTATCCTATACAATCCTATGTCCTATCCTCTATCCTGTCCTATCCTCTATCCTATCCTATCGTCTATCCTATCCAATCCTCTATCCTATCCTATCCACTATCCTATCCTATCCTCTATCTTATCCTATCCGATCCTCTATCCTATCCTATCCTCTATCCTATCCTATCCTCTATCCTATCCTATCCTCTATCCTATCCTATCCTCTATCCGATCCTATCCTCTATCCTATCCTATCCTCTATCCTATCCTATCCTCTATCCTATCCTATCCTCTATCCTATCCTCTATCCTCTATCCTCTATCCTCTATCCTCTATCCTCTATCCTCTATCCTCTATCCTCTATCCTCTATCCTCTATCCTCTATCCTCTATCCTCTATCCTCTATCCTCTATCCTCTATCCTCTATCCTCTATCCTCTATCCTCTATCCTCTATCCTCTATCCTCTATCCTCTATCCTCTATCCTCTATCCTCTATCCTCTATCCTCTATCCTCTATCCTCTATCCTCTATCCTCTATCCTCTATCCTCTATCCTCTATCCTCTATCCTCTATCCTCTATCCTCTATCCTCTATCCTCTATCCTATCCTATCCTCTATCCTATCCTATCCTCTATCCTATCCTATCCTCTATCCTATCCTATCCTCTATCATATCCTATCCTCTATCCTATCCTATCACCCATCCGATCCTATCCTCTATCCTATTCTATACTCTATCCTATCCTATCCGCTATCCTATCCTATTCTCTATCCTATCCTATCCTCTATCCTATCCTATCACCCATCCGATCCTATCCTTTATATTATCCAATCCTCTATCCTACCCTCTATCCTATCCTATCATCTATCCTATCCAATTCTCTATCTTATCATATCCTATCCTCTATCCTATCCTATCCTCTATCCTATCCTATCCTCTATCCTATCCTATCCTCTATCCCCTATCCTATCCTATCCTCTATCCTATACTATCCTCTACCCTATCCAATCCCCTATCCTATCCTCTATCCTATCCTATTCTCTATCCTATCCTATCCTCTATCCTATCCTATCACCCATCCGATCCTATCCTCTATCCTATTCTATACTCTATCCTATCCTATCCGCTATCCTATCCTATCCTCTATCCTATCATATCCTCTATCCTATCCTATCATCTATCCTATCCTATCCTCTATCCTATCCTATCCTCTATCCTATCCTATCCCCTATCCTATCCTATCGTCTATCCTATCCTATCCTCTATCCTATCCTATCCTCTATCCTATCCTATCCTCTATCCTATCCTATCCTCTATCCTCTATCCTATCCTATCCTCTACCCTATCCAATCCCCTATCCTATCCTCTATCCTATCCTATCCTCTATCCTATCCTATCCTCTATCCTATCCTATCCTCTATCCTATCCTATCCTCTATCCTATTCTATCCTCTATCCGATCCTATCCTCTATCCTATCCTATCCTCTATCCTATCCTATCCTCTATCCTATCCTATCCTCTATCCTATCCTCTATCCTCTATCCTCTATCCTCTATCCTCTATCCTCTATCCTCTATCCTCTATCCTCTATCCTCTATCCTCTATCCTCTATCCTCTATCCTCTATCCTCTATCCTCTAACCTCTATCCTCTATCCTCTATCCTCTATCCTCTATCCTCTATCCTCTATCCTCTATCCTCTATCCTCTATCCTCTATCCTCTATCCTCTATCCTCTATCCTCTATCCTCTATCCTCTATCCTCTATCCTCTATCCTCTATCCTCTATCCTCTATCCTCTATCCTATCCTATCCTCTATCCTATCCTATCCTCTATCCTATCCTATCCTCTATCCTATCCTATCCTCTATCATATCCTATCCTCTATCCTATCCTATCACCCATCCGATCCTATCCTCTATCCTATTCTATACTCTATCCTATCCTATCCGCTATCCTATCCTATCCTCTATCCTATCATATCCTCTATCCTATCCTATCATCTATCCTATCCTATCCTCTATCCTATCCTATCCTCTACCCTATCCTATCCTATCCTCTATCCTATCCTATCGTCTATCCTATCCTATCCTCTATCCTATCCTATCCTCTATCCTATCCTATCCTCTATCCTATTCTATCCTCTATCCGATCCTATCCTCTATCCTATCCTATCCTCTATCCTATCCTATCCTCTATCCTATCCTATCCTCTATCCTATCCTCTATCCTCTATCCTCTATCCTCTATCCTCTATCCTCTATCCTCTATCCTCTATCCTCTATCCTCTATCCTCTATCCTCTATCCTCTATCCTCTATCCTCTATCCTCTATCCTCTATCCTCTATCCTCTATCCTCTATCCTCTATCCTCTATCCTCTATCCTCTATCCTCTATCCTCTATCCTCTATCCTCTATCCTCTATCCTCTATCCTCTATCCTCTATCCTCTATCCTCTATCCTCTATCCTCTATCCTCTATCCTATCCTATCCTCTATCCTATCCTATCCTCTATCCTATCCTATCCTCTATCCTATCCTATCCTCTATCATATCCTATCCTCTATCCTATCCTATCACCCATCCGATCCTATCCTCTATCCTATTCTATACTCTATCCTATCCTATCCGCTATCCTATCCTATTCTCTATCCTATCCTATCCTCTATCCTATCCTATCACCCATCCGATCCTATCCTTTATATTATCCAATCCTCTATCCTACCCTCTATCCTATCCTATCATCTATCCTATCCAATTCTCTATCTTATCATATCCTATCCTCTATCCTATCCTATCCTCTATCCTATCCTATCCTCTATCCTATCCTATCCTCTATCCCCTATCCTATCCTATCCTCTATCCTATACTATCCTCTACCCTATCCAATCCCCTATCCTATCCTCTATCCTATCCTATTCTCTATCCTATCCTATCCTCTATCCTATCCTATCACCCATCCGATCCTATCCTCTATCCTATTCTATACTCTATCCTATCCTATCCGCTATCCTATCCTATCCTCTATCCTGTCATATCCTCTATCCTATCCTATCATCTATCCTATCCTATCCTCTATCCTATCCTATCCTCTACCCTATCCTATCCTATCCTCTATCCTATCCTATCGTCTATCCTATCCTATCCTCTATCCTATCCTATCCTCTATCCTATAGTATCACCCATCCGATCCTATCCTTTATACTATCCAATCCTCTATCCTATCCTCTACCCTCTATCCCATCCTATCATCTATCCTATACAATCCTCTATCCTATCCTCTATCCTCTATCCTATCCTATCCTCTATCCTATCCTATCCTCTATCCTATCCTATCCTCTATCCTATCCTATCCTCTATCCTATCCAATCCCCTATCCTATCCTCTATCCTATCCAATCCCCTACCCTATCCTCTATCCTATCCTATTCTCTATCCTATCCTATCCTCTATCCTATCCTATCACCCATCCGATCCTATCCTCTATCCTATTCTATACTCTATCCTATCCTATCCTTTATCCTAGCCTATCCTCTATCCTATCCTATCCTCTATCCTAGCCTATCCTCTATCCTATCCTATCCTCTATCCGATCCTATCCTCTATCCTATCCTATCCTCTATCCTATCCTATCCCCTATCCTATCCTCTGTCCTATCCGACCCTCTATCCTATCCTATCCTATATAATATCGTATCCTCTAGCATATCATATCCTCTATCCTATAATATCCTCTAGCATATCATATCCTCTATCCTATAATATCCTCTGTCCTATCCAATCCTCTATCCTATCCTCTATCCTATCCTCTATCCTATCCAATCCTCTATCCTATCCTCTATCCTATCCTATCCTCTATCCTATCCAATCCTCTATCCTATTCTCTATCCTATCCTCTATCCTATTCTATCTTCTATCCTATCCTATCGTCTATCCTATCCAATCCTATGTCCTATCCTCTATCCTATCCTATCCTCTATCCGATCCTATCCTCTATCCTAGCCTATCCTCTATCCCATCCTATCCTCTATCCGATCCTAAACTCTCTCCTATTCTATCCTCTATCCTATCCTATCCTCTATCCTATCCTATCCTCCATCGTCTCCTATCCTCTATCCTATCCAATCCCCTATCCAATCCTCTATCCTATCCTATTCTCTATCCTATCCTATCCTCTATCCTAGCCTATCCTCTATCCTATCCTATCCTCTATCCTCTATCCTATCCTATCCTCTATCCTATCCTATCCTCAATCCTATCCTATCCTCTATCCTATCCTCTATCCTATCATATCGTGTATCCTATCCAATCCTCTATCCTATCCTATCCTCTATCCTAGCCTATCCTCTATCCTATCCTATCCTCTATCCGATCCTAAACTCTCTCCTATCCTATCCTCTATCCTATCCTATCCCCTATCCTATCCTCTGTCCTATCCGATCCTCTATCCTATCCTATCCTATATAATATCGTATCCTCTAGCATATCATATCCTCTATCCTATAATATCCTCTAGCATATCATATCCTCTATCCTATAATATCCTCTGTCCTATCCAATCCTCTATCCTATCCTCTATCCTATTCTATCCTCTATCCTATCCTATCGTCTATCCTATCCAATCCTATGTCCTATCCTCTATCCTATCCTATCCTCTATCCTATCCTATCCTCTATCCAATCCTATCCTCTATCTTATCCTATCCTCTATCCTATCCTATCCTCTATCCTATCCTATCCTCTATCCTATCCTATCCTATCCTCTATCCTATCCTATCCTCTACCCTATCCAATCCTCTATCCTATCCTATCCTCTATCCTATACTATCCTCAATCCTATCCTATCCTCTATCCTATCCTCTATCCTATCCTCTATCCTATCCTATCGTGTATCCTATCCAATCCTCTATCCTATCCTATCCTCTATCCTAGCCTATCCTCTATCCTATCCTATCCTCTCTCCTATCCTATCCTCTATCCTATCCTATCCTCAATCCTATCCTATCCTCTATCCTATCCTCTATCCTATCCTATCGTGTATCCTATCCAATCCTCTCTCCTATTCTATCCTCTATCCTATCCTATCGTCTATCCTATCCAATCCTATGTCCTATCCTCTATCCTATCCTATCCTCTATCCTATCCTATCCTCTATCCTATCCTATCCTCTATCCTATCCTATCCTATATCCTATCCTATCCTCTATCCTATCCTATCCTCCATCCGATCCTATCCTCTTTCCTATTCTATACTCTAATATATCCTATCCACTATCCTATCCTATCCTCAATCATATCCTATCCTCTATCCTATCCTATACTCTATCCTATCCTCTATCCTATCCTCTATCCTATCCTATCCGATCCTCTACCCCATCCTATCCGATCCTCTATCCTACCCTATTCTCTATCCTATCCTCTATCGTCTGCTCTATCCTGTCCTATCCACTATCCTATCCTATCCTCTATACTTTCCTATCCTCTATCCTATCCTATCCTCTATCTTATCCTATCCTCTATCCTATCCTATCCTATCCTCTATCCTATCCTATCGTCTATCCTATCCTATCCTCTATCCTATCCTATCCTCTATCCTATACTATCACCCATCCGATCCTATCCTTTATACTATCCAATCCTCTATCCTATCCTCTACCCTCTATCCCATCCTATCATCTATCCTATACAATCCTCTATCCTATCCTCTATCCTCTATCCTATCCTATCCTCTATCCTATCCTATCCTCTATCCTATCCTATCCTCTATCCTATCCTATCCTCTATCCTATCCTATCCCCTATCCTATCCTCTATCCTATCCTATCCTCTATAATATCCAATCCTCTATCCTATCCGATCCTCTACCCTATCCAATCCTATATCCTATCCTCTATCCTATCCTATCCTCTATCCTATCCTATCCTCTATCCTATCCTATCCTCTATCCTATCCTATCGTCTATCCTATCCTATCCTCTATCCTATCCTATCCTCAATCCTATCCTATCCTCTATCCTATCCTATCCTCTATCCTATCCTATCGTCTATCCTATCCTATCCTCTATCCTATCCTATCCTCTATCCTATCCTATCCTCTATCCTATCCTATCCTCTATCCTATCCTATCCTCTATCCTATCCTATCCTCTATCCTATCCTATCCTCTATCCTATCCTCTATCCTATCCTATCCTATCCTCTATCCTATCCTATCCTCTATCCTATCCTATCCTATCCTCTATCCTATCCTATCCTCTATCCTATCCAATCCCCTATCCTATCCTCTATCGTATCCTATTCTCTATCCTCTATCCTATCCTCTATCCTATTCTATCCTCTATCCTATCCTATCCTCTATCCTATCCTATCCTCTATCCTATCCTATCGTCTATCCTATCCTATCCTCTATCCTATCCTATCCTCTATCCTATCCTATCCTCAACCTATCCTATCCTCTATCCTATCCTATCCTCTATCCTATCCTATCCTCTATCCTATCCTATCCTCTATCCTATCCTATCCTCTATCCGATCCTATCCTCTATCCTATCCTATCCTCCATCGTCTCCTATCCTCTATCCTATCCAATCCTCTATCCTACCCTCTATCCTATCCTATCATCTATCCTATCCAATTCTCTATCTTATCATATCCTATCCTCTATCCTATCCTATCCTCTATCCTATCCTATCCTCTATCCTATCCTATCCTCTATCCTATCCTATCCTCTATCCCCTATCCTATCCTATCCTCTATCCTATCCTATCCTCTATCCTATACTATCCTCTACCCTATCCAATCCCCTATCCTATCCTCTATCCTATCCTATTCTCTATCCTATCCTATCCTCTATCCTATCCTATCACCCATCCGATCCTATCCTCTATCCTATTCTATACTCTATCCTATCCCATCCGCTATCCTATCCTATCCTCTATCCTATCATATCCTCTATCCTATCCTATCATCTATCCTATCCTATCCTCTATCCTATCCTATCCTCTATCCTATCCTATCCTATCCTCTATCCTATCCTATCGTCTATCCTATCCTATCCTCTATCCTATCCTATCCTCTATCCTATACTATCACCCATCCGATCCTATCCTTTATACTATCCAATCCTCTATCCTATCCTCTACCCTCTATCCCATCCTATCATCTATCCTATACAATCCTCTATCCTATCCTCTATCCTCTATCCTATCCTATCCTCTATCCTATCCTATCCTCTATCCTATCCTATCCTCTATCCTATCCTATCCTCTATCCTATCCTATCCTCTATCCTATCCAATCCCCTATCCTATCCTCTATCCTATCCTATCCTCTATCCTATCCAATCCCCTACCCTATCCTCTATCCTATCCTATTCTCTATCCTATCCTATCCTCTATCCTATCCTATCACCCATCCGATCCTATCCTCTATCCTATTCTATACTCTATCCTATCCTATCCTCTATCCTAGCCTATCCTCTATCCTATCCTATCCTCTATCCTAGCCTATCCTCTATCCTATCCTATCCTCTATCCGATCCTATCCTCTATCCTATCCTATCCTCTATCCTATCCTATCCCCTATCCTATCCTCTGTCCTATCCGACCCTCTATCCTATCCTATCCTATATAATATCGTATCCTCTAGCATATCATATCCTCTATCCTATAATATCCTCTAGCATATCATATCCTCTATCCTATAATATCCTCTGTCCTATCCAATCCTCTATCCTATCCTCTATCCTATCCTCTATCCTATTCTATCCTCTATCCTATCCTATCGTCTATCCTATCCTATCGTCTATCCTATCCAATCCTATGTCCTATCCTCTATCCTATCCTATCCTCTATCCTATCCTATCCTCTATCCTATCCTATCCACTATCCTATTCTATCCTCTATCCTATCCTATCGTCTATCCTACCGAATCCTCTATCCTATCCTATCCTCTATCCTATCCTATCGTCTATCCTATCCTATCCTCTATCCTATCCTCTATCCTATCCTCTATCCTATCCTATCCTCTATCCTATCCTATCCTCTATCCTATCCTATCCTCTATCCTATCCTATCCTCCATCGTCTCCTATCCTCTATCCTATCCTCTATCCTATCCTATTCTCTATCCTATCCTATCCCCTATCCTATCCTCTATCCTATCCTCTATCCTATCCTATTCTCTATCCTATCCTATCCCCTATCCTATCCTCTATCCTATCCTATCCTCTATCCTATCATATCCTCTATCCTATCCTATCCTATCCTCTATCCTATCCTATCCTCTATCCTATCCAATCCTCTATCCTATCCTCTATCCTATCCTATCCTCTATCCTATCCAATCCTCTATCCTATTCTCTATCCTATCCTCTATCCTATTCTATCTTCTATCCTATCCTATCGTCTATCCTATCCAATCCTATGTCCTATCCTCTATCCTATCCTATCCTCTATCCGATCCTATCCTCTATCCTATCCTATCCAATATCCTATTCTATCCTCTATCCTATCCTATCCTCTATCCTATCCTATCCTCCATCGTCTCCTATCCTCTATCCTATCCAATCCCCTATCCAATCCTCTATCCTATCCTATTCTCTATCCTATCCTATCCTCTATCCTAGCCTATCCTCTATCCTATCCTATCCTCTATCCTCTATCCTATCCTATCCTCTATCCTATCCTATCCTCAATCCTATCCTATCCTCTATCCTATCCTCTATCCTATCCTATCGTGTATCCTATCCAATCCTCTATCCTATCCTATCCTCTATCCTAGCCTATCCTCTATCCTATCCTATCCTCTATCCGATCCTAAACTCTCTCCTATCCTATCCTCTATCCTATCCTATCCCCTATCCTATCCTCTGTCCTATCCGATCCTCTATCCTATCCTATCCTATATAATATCGTATCCTCTAGCATATCATATCCTCTATCCTATAATATCCTCTAGCATATCATATCCTCTATCCTATAATATCCTCTGTCCTATCCAATCCTCTATCCTATCCTCTATCCTATTCTATCCTCTATCCTATCCTATCGTCTATCCTATCCAATCCTATGTCCTATCCTCTATCCTATCCTATCCTCTATCCTATCCTATCCTCTATCCAATCCTATCCTCTATCTTATCCTATCCTCTATCCTATCCTATCCTCTATCCTATCCTATCCTCTATCCTATCCTATCCTATCCTCTATCCTATCCTATCCTCTACCCTATCCAATCCTCTATCCTATCCTATCCTCTATCCTATACTATCCTCAATCCTATCCTATCCTCTATCCTATCCTCTATCCTATCCTCTATCCTATCCTATCGTGTATCCTATCCAATCCTCTATCCTATCCTATCCTCTATCCTAGCCTATCCTCTATCCTATCCTATCCTCTCTCCTATCCTATCCTCTATCCTATCCTATCCTCAATCCTATCCTATCCTCTATCCTATCCTCTATCCTATCCTATCGTGTATCCTATCCAATCCTCTCTCCTATTCTATCCTCTATCCTATCCTATCGTCTATCCTATCCAATCCTATGTCCTATCCTCTATCCTATCCTATCCTCTATCCTATCCTATCCTCTATCCTATCCTATCCTCTATCCTATCCTATCCTCCATCGTCTCCTATCCTCTATCCTATCCAATCCCCTATCCAATCCTCTATCCTATCCTATTCTCTATCCTATCCTATCCTCTATCCTAGCCTATCCTCTATCCTATCCTATCCTCTATCCTCTATCCTATCCTATCCTCTATCCTATCCTATCCTCTATCCAATCCTATCCTCTATCTTATCCTATCCTCTATCCTATCCTATCCTCTATCCTATCCTATCCTCTATCCTATCCTATCCTATCCTCTATCCTATCCTATCCTCTATCCTATCCAATCCTCTTTCCTATCCTATCCTCTATCCTATACTATCCTCAATCCTATCCTATCCTCTATCCTATCCTCTATCCTATCCTCTATCCTATCCTATCGTGTATCCTATCCAATCCTCTATCCTATCCTATCCTCTATCCTAGCCTATCCTCTATCCTATCCTATCCTCTCTCCTATCCTATCCTCTATCCTATCCTATCCTCAATCCTATCCTATCCTCTATCCTATCCTATCCTCTATCATATCCTATCCTCTATCCTATCCTATCACCCATCCGATCCTATCCTCTATCCTATTCTATACTCTATCCTATCCTATCCGCTATCCTATCCTATCCTCTATCCTATCATATCCTCTATCCTATCCTATCATCTATCCTATCCTATCCTCTATCCTATCCTATCCTCTACCCTATCCTATCCTATCCTCTATCCTATCCTATCGTCTATCCTATCCTATCCTCTATCCTATCCTATCCTCTATCCTATCCTATCCTCTATCCTATTCTATCCTCTATCCGATCCTATCCTCTATCCTATCCTATCCTCTATCCTATCCTATCCTCTATCCTATCCTATCCTCTATCCTATCCTCTATCCTCTATCCTCTATCCTCTATCCTCTATCCTCTATCCTCTATCCTCTATCCTCTATCCTCTATCCTCTATCCTCTATCCTCTATCCTCTATCCTCTATCCTCTATCCTCTATCCTCTATCCTCTATCCTCTATCCTCTATCCTCTATCCTCTATCCTCTATCCTCTATCCTCTATCCTCTATCCTCTATCCTCTATCCTCTATCCTCTATCCTATCCTATCCTCTATCCTATCCTATCCTCTATCCTATCCTATCCTCTATCCTATCCTATCCTCTATCATATCCTATCATCTATCCTATCCTATCACCCATCCGATCCTATCCTCTATCCTATTCTATACTCTATCCTATCCTATCCGCTATCCTATCCTATTCTCTATCCTATCCTATCCTCTATCCTATCCTATCACCCATCCGATCCTATCCTTTATATTATCCAATCCTCTATCCTACCCTCTATCCTATCCTATCATCTATCCTATCCAATTCTCTATCTTATCATATCCTATCCTCTATCCTATCCTATCCTCTATCCTATCCTATCCTCTATCCTATCCTATCCTCTATCCCCTATCCTATCCTATCCTCTATCCTATACTATCCTCTACCCTATCCAATCCCCTATCCTATCCTCTATCCTATCCTATTCTCTATCCTATCCTATCCTCTATCCTATCCTATCACCCATCCGATCCTATCCTCTATCCTATTCTATACTCTATCCTATCCTATCCGCTATCCTATCCTATCCTCTATCCTGTCATATCCTCTATCCTATCCTATCATCTATCCTATCCTATCCTCTATCCTATCCTATCCTCTACCCTATCCTATCCTATCCTCTATCCTATCCTATCGTCTATCCTATCCTATCCTCTATCCTATCCTATCCTCTATCCTATAGTATCACCCATCCGATCCTATCCTTTATACTATCCAATCCTCTATCCTATCCTCTACCCTCTATCCCATCCCATCATCTATCCTATACAATCCTCTATCCTATCCTCTATCCTCTATCCTATCCTATCCTCTATCCTATCCTATCCTCTATCCTATCCTATCCTCTATCCTATCCTATCCTCTATCCTATCCAATCCCCTATCCTATCCTCTATCCTATCCTATCCTCTATCCTATCCAATCCCCTACCCTATCCTCTATCCTATCCTATTCTCTATCCTATCCTATCCTCTATCCTATCCTATCACCCATCCGATCCTATCCTCTATCCTATTCTATACTCTATCCTATCCTATCCTCTATCCTAGCCTATCCTCTATCCTATCCTATCCTCTATCCTAGCCTATCCTCTATCCTATCCTATCCTCTATCCGATCCTATCCTCTATCCTATCCTATCCTCTATCCTATCCTATCCCCTATCCTATCCTCTGTCCTATCCGACCCTCTATCCTATCCTATCCTATATAATATCGTATCCTCTAGCATATCATATCCTCTATCCTATAATATCCTCTAGCATATCATATCCTCTATCCTATAATATCCTCTGTCCTATCCAATCCTCTATCCTATCCTCTATCCTATCCTCTATCCTATCCAATCCTCTATCCTATCCTCTATCCTATCCTATCCTCTATCCTATCCAATCCTCTATCCTATTCTCTATCCTATCCTCTATCCTATTCTATCTTCTATCCTATCCTATCGTCTATCCTATCCAATCCTATGTCCTATCCTCTATCCTATCCTATCCTCTATCCGATCCTATCCTCTATCCTAGCCTATCCTCTATCCCATCCTATCCTCTATCCGATCCTAAACTCTCTCCTATTCTATCCTCTATCCTATCCTATCCTCTATCCTATCCTATCCTCCATCGTCTCCTATCCTCTATCCTATCCAATCCCCTATCCAATCCTCTATCCTATCCTATTCTCTATCCTATCCTATCCTCTATCCTAGCCTATCCTCTATCCTATCCTATCCTCTATCCTCTATCCTATCCTATCCTCTATCCTATCCTATCCTCAATCCTATCCTATCCTCTATCCTATCCTCTATCCTATCATATCGTGTATCCTATCCAATCCTCTATCCTATCCTATCCTCTATCCTAGCCTATCCTCTATCCTATCCTATCATCTATCCGATCCTAAACTCTCTCCTATCCTATCCTCTATCCTATCCTATCCCCTATCCTATCCTCTGTCCTATCCGATCCTCTATCCTATCCTATCCTATATAATATCGTATCCTCTAGCATATCATATCCTCTATCCTATAATATCCTCTAGCATATCATATCCTCTATCCTATAATATCCTCTGTCCTATCCAATCCTCTATCCTATCCTCTATCCTATTCTATCCTCTATCCTATCCTATCGTCTATCCTATCCAATCCTATGTCCTATCCTCTATCCTATCCTATCCTCTATCCTATCCTATCCTCTATCCAATCCTATCCTCTATCTTATCCTATCCTCTATCCTATCCTATCCTCTATCCTATCCTATCCTCTATCCTATCCTATCCTATCCTCTATCCTATCCTATCCTCTATCCTATCCAATCCTCTATCCTATCCTATCCTCTATCCTATACTATCCTCAATCCTATCCTATCCTCTATCCTATCCTCTATCCTATCCTCTATCCTATCCTATCGTGTATCCTATCCAATCCTCTATCCTATCCTATCCTCTATCCTAGCCTATCCTCTATCCTATCCTATCCTCTCTCCTATCCTATCCTCTATCCTATCCTATCCTCAATCCTATCCTATCCTCTATCCTATCCTCTATCCTATCCTATCGTGTATCCTATCCAATCCTCTCTCCTATTCTATCCTCTATCCTATCCTATCGTCTATCCTATCCAATCCTATGTCCTATCCTCTATCCTATCCTATCCTCTATCCTATCCTATCCTCTATCCTATCCTATCCTCTATCCTATCCTATCCTATATCCTATCCTATCCTCTATCCTATCCTATCCTCCATCCGATCCTATCCTCTTTCCTATTCTATACTCTAATATATCCTATCCACTATCCTATCCTATCCTCAATCATATCCTATCCTCTATCCTATCCTATACTCTATCCTATCCTCTATCCTATCCTCTATCCTATCCTATCCGATCCTCTACCCCATCCTATCCGATCCTCTATCCTACCCTATTCTCTATCCTATCCTCTATCGTCTGCTCTATCCTGTCCTATCCACTATCCTATCCTATCCTCTATACTTTCCTATCCTCTATCCTATCCTATCCTCTATCTTATCCTATCCTCTATCCTATCCTATCCTATCCTCTATCCTATCCTATCGTCTATCCTATCCTATCCTCTATCCTATCCTATCCTCTATCCTATACTATCACCCATCCGATCCTATCCTTTATACTATCCAATCCTCTATCCTATCCTCTACCCTCTATCCCATCCTATCATCTATCCTATACAATCCTCTATCCTATCCTCTATCCTCTATCCTATCCTATCCTCTATCCTATCCTATCCTCTATCCTATCCTATCCTCTATCCTATCCTATCCTCTATCCTATCCTATCCCCTATCCTATCCTCTATCCTATCCTATCCTCTATAATATCCAATCCTCTATCCTATCCGATCCTCTACCCTATCCAATCCTATATCCTATCCTCTATCCTATCCTATCCTCTATCCTATCCTATCCTCTATCCTATCCTATCCTCTATCCTATCATATCGTCTATCCTATCCTATCCTCTATCCTATCCTATCCTCTATCCTATCCTATCCTCTATCCTATCCTATCCTCTATCCTATCCTATCCTCTATCCTATCCTATCGTCTATCCTATCCTATCCTCTATCCTATCCTATCCTCTATCCTATCCTATCCTCTATCCTATCCTATCCTCTATCCTATCCTATCCTCTATCCTATCCTATCCTCTATCCTATCCTATCCTCTATCCTATCCTCTATCCTATCCTATCCTATCCTCTATCCTATCCTATCCTCTATCCTATCCTATCCTATCCTCTATCCTATCCTATCCTCTATCCTATCCAATCCCCTATCCTATCCTCTATCGTATCCTATTCTCTATCCTCTATCCTATCCTCTATCCTATTCTATCCTCTATCCTATCCTATCCTCTATCCTATCCTATCCTCTATCCTATCCTATCGTCTATCCTATCCTATCCTCTATCCTATCCTATCCTCTATCCTATCCTATCCTCAACCTATCCTATCCTCTATCCTATCCTATCCTCTATCCTATCCTATCCTCTATCCTATCCTATCCTCTATCCTATCCTATCCTCTATCCGATCCTATCCTCTATCCTATCCTATCCTCCATCGTCTCCTATCCTCTATCCTATCCAATCCTCTATCCTACCCTCTATCCTATCCTATCATCTATCCTATCCAATTCTCTATCTTATCATATCCTATCCTCTATCCTATCCTATCCTCTATCCTATCCTATCCTCTATCCTATCCTATCCTCTATCCCCTATCCTATCCTATCCTCTATCCTATCCTATCCTCTATCCTATACTATCCTCTACCCTATCCAATCCCCTATCCTATCCTCTATCCTATCCTATTCTCTATCCTATCCTATCCTCTATCCTATCCTATCACCCATCCGATCCTATCCTCTATCCTATTCTATACTCTATCCTATCCCATCCGCTATCCTATCCTATCCTCTATCCTATCATATCCTCTATCCTATCCTATCATCTATCCTATCCTATCCTCTATCCTATCCTATCCTCTATCCTATCCTATCCTATCCTCTATCCTATCCTATCGTCTATCCTATCCTATCCTCTATCCTATCCTATCCTCTATCCTATACTATCACCCATCCGATCCTATCCTTTATACTATCCAATCCTCTATCCTATCCTCTACCCTCTATCCCATCCTATCATCTATCCTATACAATCCTCTATCCTATCCTCTATCCTCTATCCTATCCTATCCTCTATCCTATCCTATCCTCTATCCTATCCTATCCTCTATCCTATCCTATCCTCTATCCTATCCAATCCCCTATCCTATCCTCTATCCTATCCTATCCTCTATCCTATCCAATCCCCTACCCTATCCTCTATCCTATCCTATTCTCTATCCTATCCTATCCTCTATCCTATCCTATCACCCATCCGATCCTATCCTCTATCCTATTCTATACTCTATCCTATCCTATCCTCTATCCTAGCCTATCCTCTATCCTATCCTATCCTCTATCCTAGCCTATCCTCTATCCTATCCTATCCTCTATCCGATCCTATCCTCTATCCTATCCTATCCTCAATCCTATCCTATCCCCTATCCTATCCTCTGTCCTATCCGACCCTCTATCCTATCCTATCCTATATAATATCGTATCCTCTAGCATATCATATCCTCTATCCTATAATATCCTCTAGCATATCATATCCTCTATCCTATAATATCCTCTGTCCTATCCAATCCTCTATCCTATCCTCTATCCTATCCTCTATCCTATTCTATCCTCTATCCTATCCTATCGTCTATCCTATCCTATCGTCTATCCTATCCAATCCTATGTCCTATCCTCTATCCTATCCTATCCTCTATCCTATCCTATCCTCTATCCTATCCTATCCACTATCCTATTCTATCCTCTATCCTATCCTATCGTCTATCCTACCGAATCCTCTATCCTATCCTATCCTCTATCCTATCCTATCGTCTATCCTATCCTATCCTCTATCCTATCCTCTATCCTATCCTATCCTCTATCCTATCCTATCCTCTATCCTATCCTATCCTCCATCGTCTCCTATCCTCTATCCTATCCTCTATCCTATCCTATTCTCTATCCTATCCTATCCCCTATCCTATCCTCTATCCTATCCTCTATCCTATCCTATTCTCTATCCTATCCTATCCCCTATCCTATCCTCTATCCTATCCTATCCTCTATCCTATCATATCCTCTATCCTATCCTATCCTATCCTCTATCCTATCCTATCCTCTATCCTATCCAATCCTCTATCCTATCCTCTATCCTATCCTATCCTCTATCCTATCCAATCCTCTATCCTATTCTCTATCCTATCCTCTATCCTATTCTATCTTCTATCCTATCCTATCGTCTATCCTATCCAATCCTATGTCCTATCCTCTATCCTATCCTATCCTCTATCCGATCCTATCCTCTATCCTATCCTATCCAATATCCTATTCTATCCTCTATCCTATCCTATCCTCTATCCTATCCTATCCTCCATCGTCTCCTATCCTCTATCCTATCCAATCCCCTATCCAATCCTCTATCCTATCCTATTCTCTATCCTATCCTATCCTCTATCCTAGCCTATCCTCTATCCTATCCTATCCTCTTTCCTCTATCCTATCCTATCCTCTATCCTATCCTATCCTCAATCCTATCCTATCCTCTATCCTATCCTCTATCCTATCCTATCGTGTATCCTATCCAATCCTCTATCCTATCCTATCCTCTATCCTAGCCTATCCTCTATCCTATCCTATCCTCTATCCGATCCTAAACTCTCTCCTATCCTATCCTCTATCCTATCCTATCCCCTATCCTATCCTCTGTCCTATCCGATCCTCTATCCTATCCTATCCTATATAATATCGTATCCTCTAGCATATCATATCCTCTATCCTATAATATCCTCTAGCATATCATATCCTCTATCCTATAATATCCTCTGTCCTATCCAATCCTCTATCCTATCCTCTATCCTATTCTATCCTCTATCCTATCCTATCGTCTATCCTATCCAATCCTATGTCCTATCCTCTATCCTATCCTATCCTCTATCCTATCCTATCCTCTATCCAATCCTATCCTCTATCTTATCCTATCCTCTATCCTATCCTATCCTCTATCCTATCCTATCCTCTATCCTATCCTATCCTATCCTCTATCCTATCCTATCCTCTATCCTATCCAATCCTCTTTCCTATCCTATCCTCTATCCTATACTATCCTCAATCCTATCCTATCCTCTATCCTATCCTCTATCCTATCCTCTATCCTATCCTATCGTGTATCCTATCCAATCCTCTATCCTATCCTATCCTCTATCCTAGCCTATCCTCTATCCTATCCTATCCTCTCTCCTATCCTATCCTCTATCCTATCCTATCCTCAATCCTATCCTATCCTCTATCCTATCCTCTATCCTATCCTATCGTGTATCCTATCCAATCCTCTCTCCTATTCTATCCTCTATCCTATCCTATCGTCTATCCTATCCAATCCTATGTCCTATCCTCTATCCTATCCTATCCTCTATCCTATCCTATCCTCTATCCTATCCTATCCTCTATCCGATCCTATCCTCTATCCTATCCTATCCTCAATCCTATCCTATCCCCTATCCTATCCTCTGTCCTATCCGACCCTCTATCCTATCCTATCCTATATAATATCGTATCCTCTAGCATATCATATCCTCTATCCTATAATATCCTCTAGCATATCATATCCTCTATCCTATAATATCCTCTGTCCTATCCAATCCTCTATCCTATCCTCTATCCTATCCTCTATCCTATTCTATCCTCTATCCTATCCTATCGTCTATCCTATCCTATCGTCTATCCTATCCAATCCTATGTCCTATCCTCTATCCTATCCTATCCTCTATCCTATCCTATCCTCTATCCTATCCTATCCACTATCCTATTCTATCCTCTATCCTATCCTATCGTCTATCCTACCGAATCCTCTATCCTATCCTATCCTCTATCCTATCCTATCGTCTATCCTATCCTATCCTCTATCCTATCCTCTATCCTATCCTATCCTCTATCCTATCCTATCCTCTATCCTATCCTATCCTCCATCGTCTCCTATCCTCTATCCTATCCTCTATCCTATCCTATTCTCTATCCTATCCTATCCCCTATCCTATCCTCTATCCTATCCTCTATCCTATCCTATTCTCTATCCTATCCTATCCCCTATCCTATCCTCTATCCTATCCTATCCTCTATCCTATCATATCCTCTATCCTATCCTATCCTATCCTCTATCCTATCCTATCCTCTATCCTATCCAATCCTCTATCCTATCCTCTATCCTATCCTATCCTCTATCCTATCCAATCCTCTATCCTATTCTCTATCCTATCCTCTATCCTATTCTATCTTCTATCCTATCCTATCGTCTATCCTATCCAATCCTATGTCCTATCCTCTATCCTATCCTATCCTCTATCCGATCCTATCCTCTATCCTATCCTATCCAATATCCTATTCTATCCTCTATCCTATCCTATCCTCTATCCTATCCTATCCTCCATCGTCTCCTATCCTCTATCCTATCCAATCCCCTATCCAATCCTCTATCCTATCCTATTCTCTATCCTATCCTATCCTCTATCCTAGCCTATCCTCTATCCTATCCTATCCTCTTTCCTCTATCCTATCCTATCCTCTATCCTATCCTATCCTCAATCCTATCCTA
>NW_027489540.1:0-36631 GCF_050948215.1 Halictus rubicundus
GATATATTCTAGTACATTCTGGTATATTCTCGTATATTCTTCTATATTCTAGTAATATTATGGTATACTCTGTTATATTCTGGAATATTCTGCTATATTCTCGTACATTCTACTATATTCTGCTATATTCTAGTATATTCTGGTATATTCTCGTATATTCTCTTATATTCTTCTATATTCGAGTAATATTATGGTATATTCTGGTATATTCTGGTATATTCTGCTATATTCTAGTATATTCTGGTATATTCTCGTATATTGTTCTATATTCTAGTAATATTATGGTATATTCTGGTATATTCTCGTATATTCTCCTATATTCGAGCAATATTATGGTATATTCTGGTATATTCTGGTATATTCTGGTATATTCTCGTATATTCTTCTATATTTTAGTAATATTATGGTATATTGTGGTATATTCTGGTACATTTTGCTATATTCTAGTATATTCAGGTATATTCTCGTATATTCTTCTATATTCTAGTAACATTATGGTATATTCTGGTATATTCTCGAATATTCTTATATATTCTAGTAATATTATGGTATATTCTTGTATATTCTGGTATAATCTGGTATATTCTGGTATATTCTCCTATATTCTAGTATATTCTGGTATATTCTCGTATATTCTTCTATATTCGAGTAATATTATGGTATATTCTGGTATATTCTGCTATATTCTAGTATATTCAGGTATATTCTCGTGTATTCTTCTATATTTTGGTATATTCTGCTATATTCTAGTATATTCTGGTATATTCTCGTATATTCTTCTATATTCTAGTAATATTATGGTATATTCTGGTATATTCTGGTATATTCTGCTATATTCTAGTATATTCAGGTATATTCTCGTATATTCTTCTATATTCTAGTAATATTATGGTATATTCTGGTATATTCTCGTATATTCTTCTATATTCTAGTAATATTATGGTATATTCTGGTATATTCTGGTATATTCTGCTATATTCTAGTATATTCAGGTATATTCTAGTATAGTCTGATATATTCTAGTACATTCTGGTATATTCTCGTATATACTTCAATATTCTAGTAATATTATGGTATATTGTGGTATATTCTGGTACATTTTGCTATATTCTAGTATATTCAGGTATATTCTCGTATATTCTTCTATATTCTAGTAACATTATGGTATATTCTGGTATATTCTCGAATATTCTTATATATTCTAGTAATATTATGGTATATTCTTGTATATTCTGGTATAATCTGGTATATTCTGGTATATTCTCCTATATTCTAGTATATTCTGGTATATTCTCGTATATTCTTCTATATTCGAGTAATATTATGGTATATTCTGGTATATTCTGCTATATTCTAGTATATTCAGGTATATTCTCGTGTATTCTTCTATATTTTGGTATATTCTGCTATATTCTAGTATATTCTGGTATATTCTCGTATATTCTTCTATATTCTAGTAATATTATGGTATATTCTGGTATATTCTGGTATATTCTGCTATATTCTAGTATATTCAGGTATATTATCGTATATTCTTCTATATTCTAGTAATATTATGGTATATTCTGGTATATTCTCGTATATTCTTCTATATTCTAGTAATATTAGGGTATATTCTGGTATATTCTGGTATATTCTGCTATATTCTAGTATATTCAGGTATATTCTAGTATAGTCTGATATATTCTAGTACATTCTGGTATATTCTCGTATATTCTTCTATATTCTAGTAATATTATGGTATATTCTGGTATATTCTGCAATATTCTGCTATATTCTAGTAATATTATGGTATATTCTGGTATATTCTGGAATATTCTGCTATATTCTCGTATATTCTACTATATTCTGCTATATTCTAGTATATTCTGGTATATTCTCGTATTTTCTTCTATATTCGAGTAATATTTTGATATATTCTGGTATATTCTGGTATATTCTGCTATATTCTAGTATATTCAAGGTATATTCTCGTATATTCTACTATATTCTAGTAATATAATGGTATATTCTGGTATATTCTGGTATATTCTCCTATATTCTTCTATATTTTAGTAATATTATGGTATATTGTGGTATATTCTGGTACATTTTGCTATATTCTAGTATATTCAGGTATATTCTCGTATATTCTTCTATATTCTAGTAACATTATGGTATATTCTGGTATATTCTCGAATATTCTTATATATTCTAGTAATATTATGGTATATTCTTGTATATTCTGGTATATTCTGGTATATTCTGCTATATTCTAGTATATTCTGGTATACTCTCGTATAGTCCTCTATATTCGAGTAATATTATGGTATATTCTGGTATATGCTGCTATATTCTAGTGTATTCTGCTATATTCTAGTATATTCTGGTATATTCTAGTATACTCTGATATATTCTAGTACATTCTGATATATTCTCGTATATTCTTCTATATTCTAGTAATATTATGGTATATTCTCGTATATTCTTCTATATTCTAGTAATATTATGGTATATTCTGGTATATTCTGGAATATTCTGCTATATTCTCGTATATTCTACTATATTCTGCTATATTCTAGTATATTCTGGTATATTCTCGTATTTTCTTCTATATTCGAGTAATATTTTGGTATATTCTGGTATATTCTGGTATATTCTGCTATATTCTAGTATATTCAAGGTATATTCTCGTATATTCTACTATATTCTAGTAATATAATGGTATATTCTGGTATATTTTGGTATATTCTGGTATATTCTGGTATATTCTGCTATATTCTAGTATATTCAGGTATATTCTAGTATAGTCTGATATATTCTAGTACATTCTGGTATATTCTCGTATATTCTTCTATATTCTAGTAATATTATCGTATATTCTGGAATTTTCTGCTATATTCTAGTAATATTATGGTATATTCTGGTATATTCTGGAATATTCTGCTATATTCTCGTATATTCTACTATATTCTGCTATATTCTAGTATATTCTCGTATATTCTCGTATTTTCTTCTATATTCGAGTAATATTTTGGTATATTCTGGTATATTCTGGTATATTCTGCTATATTCTAGTATATTCAAGGTATATTCTCGTATATTCTACTATATTCTAGTAATATAATGGTATATTCTGGTATATTCTGGTATATTCTCGTATATTCTTCTATATTTTAGTAATATTATGGTATATTGTGGTATATTCTGGTACATTTTGCTATATTCTAGTATATTCAGGTATATTCTCGTATATTCTTCTATATTCTAGTAACATTATGGTATATTCTGGTATATTCTCGAATATTCTTATATATTCTAGTAATATTATGGTATATTCTGGTATATTCTCGTATATTCATCTATATTCGAGTAATATTATGGTATATTCTGGTATATTCTGTTATATTCTGGTATATTCTAGTATATTCTGCTATATTCTAGTATATTCTGGTATATTCTCGTATATTCTTCTATATTCTAGTAATATTATGGTATATTGTGGTATTTTCTGGTACATTTTGCTATATTCTAGTATATTCAGGTATATTCTCGTATATTCTTCTATATTCTAGTAACATTATGGTATATTCTGGTATATTCTCGAATATTCTTATATATTCTAGTAATATTATGGTATATTCTTGTATATTCTGATATATTCTGGTATATTCTGTTTTATTCTAGTATATTCTGGTATATTCTAGTATACTCTGATATATTCTAGTACATTCTGGTATATTCTCGTATATTCTTCTATATTCTAGTAATATTATGGTATATTCTGGTATATTCTGGAATATTCTGCTATATTCTCGTATATTCTACTATATTCTGCTATATTCTAGTATATTCAGGTATATTCTAGTATAGTCTGATATATTCTAGTACATTCTGGTATATTCTCGTATATTCTTCTATATTCTAGTAATATTATGGTATATTCTGGTATATTCTGCAATATACTGCTATATTCTAGTAATATTATGGTATATTCTGGTATATTCTGGAATATTCTGCTATATTCTCGTATATTCTACTATATTCTGCTATATTCTAGTATATTCTGGTATATTCTCGTATTTTCTTCTATATTCGAGTAATATTTTGATATATTCTGGTATATTCTGGTATATTCTGCTATATTCTAGTATATTCAAGGTATATTCTCGTATATTCAACTATATTCTAGTAATATAATGGTATATTCTGGTATATTCTGGTATATTCTCGTATATTTTTCTATATTCTAGTAATATTATGGTATATTGTGGTATATTCTGGTACATTTTGCTATATTCTAGTATATTCAGGTATAATCTCGTATATTCTTCTATATTCTAGTAACATTATGGTATAGCCTGGTATATTCTCGAATATTCTTATATATTCTAGTATATTCTCGTATATTCTTCTATATTCTTCTATATTCTAGTAATATTATGGTATATTCTTTTATATTCTGCTATATTCTATTATATTCTGGTATATTCTGTTTTATTCTAGTATATTCTGGTATATTCTGGAATATTCTGCTATATTCTTGTATATTCTGGTATATTCTGGTATATTCTGGTATAGTCTAGTATATTCTGCTATATTCTAGTATATTCTGGTATACTCTCGTATATTCTTCTATATTCTAGTAATATTATGGTATATTCTGGTATATTCTGGTATATTCTGCTATATTCTAGTATATTCAGGTATATTCTAGTATATTCTGATATATTCTAGTACATTCTGGTATATTCTCGTATATTCTTCTATATTCTAGTAATATTATAGTATATTCTGGTATATTCTGGAATATTCTGCTATATTCTAGAAATATTATGGTATATTCTGGTATATTCTGGAATATTCTGCTATATTCTCGTATATTCTACTATATTCTGCTATATTCTAGTATATTCTGGTATATTCTCGTATTTTCTTCTATATTCGAGTAATATTTTGGTATATTCTGGTATATTCTGGTATATTCTGCTATATTCTAGTATATTCAAGGTATATTCTCGTATATTCAACTATATTCTAGTAATATAATGGTATATTCTGGTATATTCTGGTATATTCGCGTATATTCTTCTATATTTTAGTAATATTATGGTATATTGTGGTATATTCTGGTACATTTTGCTATATTCTAGTATATTCAGGTATATTCTCGTATATTCTTCTATATTCTAGTAACATTATGGTGTATTCTGGTATATTCTCGAATATTCTTATATATTCTAGTAATATTATGGTATATTCTTGTATATTCTGGTATAATCTGGTATATTCTGGTATATTCTGCTATATTCTAGTATATTCTGGTATACTCTCGTATATTCTTCTATATTCGAGTATTATTATGGTATATTCTGCTATATTCTAGTATATTCTGCTATATTCTAGTATATTCTGGTATAATCTAGTATACTCTGATATATTCTAGTACATTCTGGTATATTCTCGTATATTCTTCTATATTCTAGTAATATTATGGTATATTCTGGTATATTCTGGAATATTCTGCTATATTCTCGTATATTCTACTATATTCTGCTATATTCTAGTATATTCTCGTATATTCTTCTATATTCTTCTATATTCTAGTAATATTATGGTATATTCTGGTATATTCTGCTATATTCTATTATATTCTGGTATATTCTGTTATATTCTAGTATATTCTGGTATATTCTGGAATATTCTGATATATTCTTGTATATTCTGGTATATTCTGGTATATTCTGGTATAGTCTAGTATATTCTGCTATATTCTAGTATATTCTGGTATACTCTCGTATATTCTTCTATATTCTAGTAATATTATGGTATATTCTGGTATTTTCTGGTATATTCTGCTATATTCTAGTATATTCAGGTATATTCTAGTATATTCTGATATATTCTAGTACATTCTGGTATATTCTCGTATATTCTTCTATATTCTAGTAATATTATAGTATATTCTGGTATATTCTGGAATATTCTGCTATATTCTAGTATATTCAGGTATATTCTCGTATATTCTTCTATATTCTAGTAACATTATGGTATATTCTGGTATATTGTGCTATATTCTATTATATTCTGGTATATTCTGTTATATTCTTCAATATTCTAGTAATATTATGGTATATTGTAGTAATATTATGGTATATTCTGGTATATTCTGGTATATTCTGGTATATTCTCGTATATTCTTCTATATTTTAGTAATATTATGGTATATTGTGGTATATTCTGGTACATTTTGCTATATTCTAGTATATTCAGGTATATTCTCGTATATTCTTCTATATTCTAGTAACATTATGGTATATTCTGGTATATTCTCGAATATTCTTATATATTCTAGTAATATTATGGTATATTCTTGTATATTCTGGTATAATCTGGTATATTCTGGTATATTCTGCTATATTCTAGTATATTCTGGTATACTCTCGTATATTCTTCTATATTCGAGTAATATTATGGTATATTCTGGCATATTCTGCTATATTCTAGTATATTCTGCTATATTCTAGTATATTCTGGTATATTCTAGTATCTTCTGATATATTCTAGTACATTCTGGTATATTCTCGTATATTCTTCTATATTCTAGTAATATTATGGTATATTCTGTTATATTCTGGAATATTCTGCTATATTCTCGTATATTCTACTATATTCTGCTATATTCTAGTATATTCTGGTATATTCTCGTATATTCTTCTATATTCGAGTAATATTATGGTATATTCTGCTATATTCAGGTATATTCTCGTATATTCTTCTATATTATGGTATATTCTGCTATATTCTAGTATATTCTGGTATATTCTCTTATATTCTTCTATATTCGAGTAATATTATGGTATATTCTGGTATATTCTGGTATATTCTGCTATATTCTAGTATATTCTGGTATATTCTCGTATATTGTTTTATATTCTAGTAATATTATGGTATATTCTGGTATATTCTCGTATATTCTCCTATATTCGAGCAATATTATGGTATATTCTGGTATATTCTGGTATATTCTCGTATATTCTTCTATATTTTAGTAATATTATGGTATATTGTGGTATATTCTGGTACATTTTGCTATATTCTAGTATATTCAGGTATATTCTCGTATATTCTTCTATATTCTAGTAACATTATGGTATATTCTGGTATATTCTCGAATATTCTTATATATTCTAGTAATATTATGGTATATTCTTGTATATTCTGGTATATTCTGGTATATTCTGCTATATTCTAGTATATTCTGGTATACTCTCGTATATTCTTCTATATTCGAGTAATATTATGGAATATTCTGGTATATTCTGCTATATTCTAGTATATTCTGCTATATTCTAGTATATTCTGATATATTCTAGTACATTCTGGTATATTCTCGTATATTCTTCTATATTCTTCTATATTCTAGTAATATTATGGTATATTCTGGTATATTCTGCTATATTCTATTATATTCTGGTATATTCTAGTATATTCTGGTATACTCTCGTATATTCTTCTATATTCTAGTAATATTATGGTATATTCTGGTATATTCTGGTATATTCTGCTATATTCTAGTATATTCAGGTATATTCTAGTATATTCTGATATATTCTAGTACATTCTGGTATATTCTCGTATATTCTTCTATATTCTAGTAATATTATTTTATATTCTGGTATATTCTGGAATATTCTGCTATATTCTAGTAATATTATGGTATATTCTGGTATATTCTGGAATATTCTGCTATATTCTAGTAATATTATGGTATATTCTGGTATATTCTGCTATATTCTAGTAATATTATGGTATATACTGGTATATTATGGTATATACTGGTATATTCTGGAATATTCTATTATATTCTGGTATATTCTGTTATATTCTTCAATATTCTAGTAATATTATGGTATATTGTAGTAATATTATGGTATATTCTGGTATATTCTGTTATATTCTAGTATATTCTGGTATATTCTAGTATACTCTGATATATTCTAGTACATTCTGGTATATTCTCGTATATTCTTCTATATTCTAGTAATATTATGGTATATTCTGGTATATTCTGGAATATTCTGCTATATTCTCGTATATTCTACTATATTCTGCTATATTCTAGTATATTCTCGTATATTCTTCTATATTCTTCTATATTCTAGTAATATTATGGTATATTCTGGTATATTCTGCTATATTCTAGTATATTCTCGTATATTCTTCTATATTCTTCTATATTCTAGTAATATTATGGTATATTCTGGTATATTCTGCTATATTCTAGTATATTCAGGTATATTCTAGTATATTCTGGTATATTCTAGTACATTCTGGTATATTCTCGTATATTCTTCTATATTCTAGTAATATTATAGTATATTCTGGTATATTCTGGAATATTCTGCTATATTCTAGAAATATTATGGTATATTCTGGCATATTCTGGAATATTCTGCTATATTCTCGTATATTCTACTATATTCTGCTATATTCTAGTATATTCTGGTATATTCTCGTATTTTCTTCTATATTCGAGTAATATTTTGGTATATTCTGGTATATTCTGGTATATTCTGCTATATTCTAGTATATTCAAGGTATATTCTCGTATATTCTACTATATTCTAGTAATATAATGGTATATTCTGGTATATTCTGGTATATTCGCGTATATTCTTCTATATTTTAGTAATATTATGGTATATTGTGGTATATTCTGGTACATTTTGCTATATTCTAGTATATTCAGGTATATTCTCGTATATTCTTCTATATTCTAGTAACATTATGGTATGTTCTGGTATATTCTCGAATATTCTTATATATTCTAGTAATATTATGGTATATTCTTGTATATTCTGGTATAATCTGGTATATTCTGGTATATTCTGCTATATTCTAGTATATTCTGGTATACTCTCGTATATTCTTCTATATTCGAGTAATATTATGGTATATTCTGCTATATTCTAGTATATTCTGCTATATTCTAGTATATTCTGGTATATTCTAGTATATTCTGATATATTCTAGTACATTCTGGTATATTCTCGTATATTCTTCTATATTCGAGTAATATTATGGTATATTCTGCTATATTCTAGTATATTCTGCTATATTCTAGTATATTCTGGTATATTCTAGAATATTCTGATATATTCTAGTACATTCTGGTATATTCTCGTATATTCTTCTATATTCTAGTAATATTATGGTATACTCTGTTATATTCTGGAATATTCTGCTATATTCTCGTATATTCTACTATATTCTGCTATATTCTAGTATATTCTGGTATATTCTCGTATATTCTTCTATATTCTTCTATATTCGAGTAATATTATGGTATATTCTGCTATGTTCAGGTATATTCTCGTATATTCTTCTATATTCTGGTATATTCTGCTATATTCTAGTATATTCTGGTATATTCTCTTATATTCTTCTATATTCGAGTAATATTATGGTATATTCTGGTATATTCTGGTATATTCTGCTATATTCTAGTATATTCTGGTATATTCTCGTATATTGTTCTATATTCTAGTAATATTATGGTATATTCTGGTATATTCTCGTATATTCTCCTATATTCGAGCAATATTATGGTATATTCTGGTATATTCTGGTATATTCTGGTATATTCTCGTATATTCTTCTATATTTTAGTAATATTATGGTATATTGTGGTATATTTTGGTACATTTTGCTATATTCTAGTATATTCAGGTATATTCTCGTATATTCTTCTATATTCTAGTAACATTATGGTATATTCTGGTATATTCTCGAATATTCTTATATATTCTAGTAATATTATGGTATATTCTTGTATATTCTGGTATAATCTGGTATATTCTGGTATATTCTCCTATATTCTAGTATATTCTGGTATACTCTCGTATATTCTTCTATATTCGAGTAATATTATGGTATATTCTGGTATATTCTGCTATATTCTAATATATTCTGCTATATTCTAGTATATTCTGGTATATTCTAGTATATTCTGATATATTCTAGTACATTCTGGTATATTCTCGTATATTCTTCTATATTCTAGTAATATTATGGTATATTCTGGAATATTATGCTATATTGTCGTATATTCTACTATATTCTGCTATATTCTAGTATATTCTGGTATATTCTCGTATATTCTTCTATATTCTTCTATATTCTAGTAATATTATGGTATATTCCGGTATATTCTGCTATATTCTATTATATTCTGGTATATTCTATTATATTCTGGTATATTCTGGAATATTCTGCTATATTCTTGTATATTCTGGTATATTCTGGTATATTCTGGTATAGTCTAGTATATTCTGCTATATTCTAGTATATTCTGGTATACTCTCGTATATTCTTCTATATTCGAGTAATATTATGGTATATTCTGGTATATTCTGCTATATTCTAGTATATTCAGGTATATTCTCGTGTATTCTTCTATATTTTGGTATATTCTGCTATATTCTAGTATACTCTGGGATATTCTCGTATATTGTTCTACATTCTAGTAATATTATGGTATATTCTGGTATATTCTCGTATATTCTTCTATATTCGAGTAATATTATGGTATATTCTGGTATATTCTGGTATATTCTGGTATATTCTGCTATATTCTAGTATATTCAGGTATAATCTCGTATATTCTTCTATATTTTGGTATATTCTGCTATATTCTAGTATATTCTGGTATATTCTCGTATATTCTTCTATATTCTAGTAATATTATGGTATATTCTGGTATATTCTGGTATATTCTGCTATATTCTAGTATATTCAGGTATATTCTCGTATATTCTTCTATATTCTAGTAATATTATGGTATATTCTGGTATATTCTCGTATATTCTTCTATATTCTACTAATATTATGGTATATTCTGGTATATTCTGGTATATTCTGCTATATTCTAGTATATTCAGGTATATTCTAGTATAGTCTGATATATTCTAGTACATTCTGGTATATTCTCGTATATTCTTCTATATTCTAGTAATATTATGGTATATTCTGGTATATTCTGCAATATTCTGCTATATTCTAGTAATATTATGGTATATTCTGGTATATTCTGGAATATTCTGCTATATTCTCGTATATTCTACTATATTCTGCTATATTCTAGTATATTCTGGTATATTCTCGTATTTTCTTCTATATTCGAGTAATATTTTGATATATTCTGGTATATTCTGGTATATTCTGCTATATTCTAGTATATTCAAGGTATATTCTCGTATATTCTACTATATTCTAGTAATATAATGGTATATTCTGGTATATTCTGGTATATTCTCGTATATTTTTCTATATTCTAGTAATATTATGGTATATTGTGGTATATTCTGGTACATTTTGCTATATTCTAGTATATTCAGGTATATTCTCGTATATTCTTCTATATTCTAGTAACATTATGGTATATTCTGGTATATTCTCGAATATTCTTATACATTCTACTAATATTATGGTATATTCTTGTATATTCTGGTATATTCTGGTATATTCTGTTATATTCTGCTAT
The DNA here is from genome assembly GCF_050948215.1 of Halictus rubicundus. Lineage (NCBI taxonomy): Eukaryota > Metazoa > Arthropoda > Insecta > Hymenoptera > Halictidae > Halictus > Halictus rubicundus. The sequence goes on from NW_027489540.1 coordinate 11,525, forward strand.
ATTCTAGTATATTCTGGTATACTCTCGTATATTCTTCTATATTCTCGTAATATTCTGGTATATTCTGGTATATTGTGCTATATTCTATTATATTCTGGTATATTCTGTTATATTCTTCAATATTCTAGTAATATTATGGTATATTGTAGTAATATTATGGTATATTCTGGTATATTCTGGTATATTCTGGTATATTCTCGTATATTCTTCTATATTTTAGTAATATTATGGTATATTGTGGTATATTCTGGTACATTTTGCTATATTCTAGTATATTCAGGTATATTCTCGTATATTCTTCTATATTCTAGTAACATTATGGTATATTCTGGTATATTCTCGAATATTCTTATATATTCTAGTAATATTATGGTATATTCTGGTATATTCTGGTATATTCTGCTATATTCTAGTATATTCAGGTATATTCTAGTATATTCTGATATATTCTAGTACATTCTGGTATATTCTCGTATATTCTTCTATATTCTAGTAATATTCTGCTATATTCTAGTAATATTATGGTATATTCTGGTATATTCTGGAATATTCTGCTATATTCTAGTAATATTATGGTATATTCTGGTATATTCTGCTATATTCTAGTAATATTATGGTATATACTGGTATATTCTGGAATATTCTAGTATATTCTGGTATATTCTCGTATTTTCTTCTATATTCGAGTAATGTTTTGGTATATTCTGGTATATTCTGGTATATTCTGCTATATTCTAGTATATTCAAGGTATATTCTCGTATATTCTACTATATTGTAGTAATATAATGGTATATTCTGGTATATTCTGGTATATTCTCGTATATTCTCCTATATTCGAGCAATATTATGGTATATTCTTGTATATTCTGGTATATTCTGGTATATTCTCGTATATTCTTCTATATTCTTCTATATTCTAGTAATATTATGGTATATTCTGGTATATTCTCCTATATTCTATTATATTCTGGTATATTCTATTATATTCTGGTATATTCTAGTATATTCTGATATATTCTAGTACATTCTGGTATATTCTCGTATATTCTTCTATATTCTAGTAATATTATGGTATATTCTGCTATATTCTAGTATATTCTGGTATACTCTCGTATATTCTTCTATATTCGAGTAATATTATGGTATATTCTGGTATATTCTGCTATATTCTAGTATATTCTGCTATATTCTAGTATATTCTGGTATATTCTAGTATATTCTGATATATTCTAGTACATTCTGGTATATTCTCGTATATTCTTCTATATTCTAGTAATATTATGGTATATTCTGTTATATTCTGGAATATTCTGCTATATTCTCGTATATTCTACTATATTCTGCTATATTCTAGTATATTCTGGTATATTCTCGTATATTCTTCTATATTCGAGTAATATTATGGTATATTCTGCTATATTCAGGTATATTCTCGTATATTCTTCTATATTATGGTATATTCTGCTATATTCCAGTATATTCTGGTATATTCTCTTATATTCTTCTATATTCGAGTAATATTATGGTATATTCTGGTATATTCTGGTATATTCTGCTATATTCTAGTATATTCTGGTATATTCTCCTATATTGTTCTATATTCTAGTAATATTATGGTATATTCTGGTATATTCTCGTATATTCTCCTATATTCGAGCAATATTATGGTATATTCTGGTATATTCTGGTATATTCTCGTATATTCTTCTATATTTTAGTAATATTATGGTATATTGTGGTATATTCTGGTACATTTTGCTATATTCTAGTATATTCAGGTATATTCTCGTATATTCTTCTATATTCTAGTAACATTATGGTATATTCTGGTATATTCTCGAATATTCTTATATATTCTAGTAATATTATGGTATATTCTTGTATATTCTGGTATATTCTGGTATATTCTCGTATATTCTTCAATATTCTTCTATATTCAAGTAATATTATGGTATATTCTGGTATATTCTGCTATATTCTATTATATTCTGGTATATTCTATTATATTCTGGTATATTCTAGTATATTCTGATATATTCTAGTACATTCTGGTATATTCTCGTATATTCTTCTATATTCTAGTAATATTATGGTATATTCTGCTATATTCTAGTATATTCTGGTATACTCTCGTATATTCTTCTATATTCGAGTAATATTATGGTATATTCTGGTATATTCTGCTATATTCTAGTATATTCTGCTATATTCTAGTATATTCTGGTATATTCTAGTATATTCTGATATATTCTAGTACATTCTGGTATATTCTCGTATATTCTTCTATATTCTAGTAATATTATGGTATATTCTGGAATATTATGCTATATTCTCGTATATTCTTCTATATTCTAGTAATATTATGGTATATTCTGGAATATTATGCTATATTCTCGTATATTCTACTATATTCTGCTATATTCTAGTATATTCTGGTATATTCTCGTATATTCTTCTATATTCTTCTATATTCTCGTAATATTATGGTATATTCTGGTATATTCTGCTATATTCTAGTGTATTCTGCTATATTCTAGTATATTCTGGTATACTCTCGTATATTCTTCTATATTCTAGTAATATTATGGTATATTCTGGTATATTCTGGTATATTCTGCTATATTCTAGTATATTCAGGTATATTCTAGTATATTCTGATATATTCTAGTACATTCTGGTATATTCTCGTATATTCTTCTATATTCTAGTAATATTATTTTATATTCTGGTATATTCTGGAATATTCTGCTATATTCTCGTATATTCTACTATATTCTGCTATATTCTAGTATATTCTGGTATATTCTCGTATTTTCTTCTATATTCGAGTAATATTTTGTTATATTCTGGTATATTCTGGTATATTCTGCTATATTCTAGTATATTCAAGGTATATTCTCGTATATTCTACTATATTCTAGTAATATAATGGTATATTCTGGTATATTCTGGTATATTCTCGTATATTTTTCTATATTCTAGTAATATTATGGTATATTGTGGTATATTCTGGTACATTTTGCTATATTCTAGTATATTCAGGTATATTCTCGTATATTCTTCTATATTCTAGTAACATTATGGTATATTCTGGTATATTCTCGAATATTCTTATACATTCTACTAATATTATGGTATATTCTTGTATATTCTGGTATATTCTGGTATATTCTGTTATATTCTGCTATATTCTAGTATATTCTGGTATACTCTCGTATATTCTTCTATATTCTCGTAATATTCTGGTATATTCTGGTATATTGTGCTATATTCTATTATATTCTGGTATATTCTGTTATATTCTTCAATATTCTAGTAATATTATGGTATATTGTAGTAATATTATGGTATATTCTGGTATATTCTGGTATATTCTGGTATATTCTGCTATATTCTAGTATATTCTGGTATACTCTCGTATATTCTTCTATATTCGAGTAATATTATGGTATATTCTGGTATATTCTGCTATATTCTAGTATATTCTGCTATATTCTAGTATATTCTGGTATATTCTAGTATATTCTGATATATTCTAGTACATTCTGGTATATTCTCGTATATTCTTCTATATTCGAGTAATATTATGGTATATTCTGCTATATTCAGGTATATTCTCGTATATTCTTCTATATTATGGTATATTCTGCTATATTCTAGTATATTCTGGTATATTCTCTTATATTCTTCTATATTCGAGTAATATTATGGTATATTCTGGTATATTCTGGTATATTCTGCTATATTCTAGTATATTCTGGTATATTCTCGTATATTGTTCTATATTCTAGTAATATTATGGTATATTCTGGTATATTCTCGTATATTCTCCTATATTCGAGCAATATTATGGTATATTCTGGTATATTCTGGTATATTCTCGTATATTCTTCTATATTTTAGTAATATTATGGTATATTGTGGTATATTCTGGTACATTTTGCTATATTCTAGTATATTCAGGTATATTCTCGTATATTCTTCTATATTCTAGTAACATTATGGTATATTCTGGTATATTCTCGAATATTCTTATATATTCTAGTAATATTATGGTATATTCTTGTATATTCTGGTATATTCTGGTATGTTCTGCTATATTCTAGTATATTCTGGTATACTCTCGTATATTCTTCTATATTCGAGTAATATTATGGTATATTCTGGTATATTCTGCTATATTCTAGTATATTCTGCTATATTCTAGTATATTCTGATATACTAGTAGATTCTGGTATATTCTCGTATATTCTACTATATTCTGCTATATTCTAGTATATTCTGGTATATTCTCGTATATTCTTCTATATTCTTCTATATTCTAGTAATATTATGGTATATTCTGGTATATTCTGCTATATTCTATTATATTCTGGTATATTCTATTATATTCTGGTATATTCTAGTATATTCTGATATATTCTAGTAATATTATGGTATATTCTTGTATATTCTGGCATATTCTGGTATATTCTGGTATATTCTGCTATATTCTAGTATATTCTGGTATACTCTCGTATATTCTTCTATGTTCGAGTAATATTATGGTATATTCTGGTATATTCTGCTATATTCTAGTGTATTCTGCTATATTCTAGTATATTCTGGTATACTCTCGTATATTCTTCTATATTCTAGTAATATTATGGTATATTCTGGTATATTCTGGTATATTCTGCTATATTCTAGTATATTCAGGTATATTCTAGTATATTCTGATATATTCTAGTACATTCTGGTATATTCTCGTATATTCTTCTATATTCTAGTAATATTATTTTATATTCTGGTATATTCTGGAATATTCTGCTATATTCTAGTAATATTATGGTATATTCTGGTATAATTCTGGAATATTCTGCTATATTCTAGTAATATTATGGTATAATTCTGGTATATTCTGCTATATTCTAGTAATATTATGGTATATACTGGTATATTCTGGTATATTCTCGTATATTCTCCTATATTCGAGCAATATTATGGTATATTCTTGTATATTCTGGTATATTCTGGTATATTCTCGTATATTCTTCTATATTTTAGTAATATTATGGTATATTCTGGAATATTCTGGTATATTCTGCTATATTCTAGTATATTCAGGTATATTCTAGTATATTCTGATATATTCTAGTACATTCTGGTATATTCTCGTATATTCTTCTATATTCTAGTAATATTATTTTATATTCTGGTATATTCTGGAATATTCTGCTATATTCTAGTAATATTATGGTATATTCTGGTATATTCTGGAATATTCTGCTATATTCTAGTAATATTATGGTATATTCTGGTATATTCTGCTATATTCTAGTAATATTATGGTATATACTGGTATATTCTGGAATATTCTAGTATATTCTGGTATATTCTCGTATTTTCTTCTATATTCGAGTAATGTTTTGGTATATTCTGGTATATTCTGGTATATTCTGCTATATTCTAGTATATTCAAGGTATATTCTCGTATATTCTACTATATTGTAGTAATATAATGGTATATTCTGGTATATTCTGGTATATTCTCGTATATTCTCCTATATTCGAGCAATATTCTGGTATACTCTCGTATATTCTTCTATATTCGAGTAATATTATGGTATAATCTTTTATATTCTGCTATATTCTAGTATATTCTGCTATATTCTAGTATATTCTGATATATTCTAGTAGATTCTGGTATATTCTCGTATATTCTACTATATTCTGCTATATTCTAGTATATTCTGGTATATTCTCGTATATTCTTCTATATTCTTCTATATTCTAGTAATATTATGGTATATTCTGGTATATTCTGCTATATTCTATTATATTCTGGTATATTCTATTATATTCTGGTATATTCTAGTATATTCTGATATATTCTAGTAATATTATGGTATATTCTTGTATATTCTGGCATATTCTGGTATATTCTGGTATATTCTGCTATATTCTAGTATATTCTGGTATACTCTCGTATATTCTTCTATGTTCGAGTAATATTATGGTATATTCTGGTATATTCTGCTATATTCTAGTGTATTCTGCTATATTCTAGTATATTCTGGTATACTCTCGTATATTCTTCTATATTCTAGTAATATTATGGTATATTCTGGTATATTCTGGTATATTCTGCTATATTCTAGTATATTCAGGTATATTCTAGTATATTCTGATATATTCTAGTACATTCTGGTATATTCTCGTATATTCTTCTATATTCTAGTAATATTATTTTATATTCTGGTATATTCTGGAATATTCTGCTATATTCTAGTAATATTATGGTATATTCTGGTATATTCTGGAATATTCTGCTATATTCTAGTAATATTATGGTATATTCTGGTATATTCTGCTATATTCTAGTAATATTATGGTATATACTGGTATATTCTGGAATATTCTAGTATATTCTGGTATATTCTCGTATTTTCTTCTATATTCGAGTAATGTTTTGGTATATTCTGGTATATTCTGGTATATTCTGCTATATTCTAGTATATTCAAGGTATATTCTCGTATATTCTACTATATTGTAGTAATATAATGGTATATTCTGGTATATTCTGGTATATTCTCGTATATTCTCCTATATTCGAGCAATATTATGGTATATTCTTGTATATTCTGGTATATTCTGGTATATTCTCGTATATTCTTCTATATTTTAGTAATATTATGGTATATTCTGGAATATTATGCTATATTCTCGTATATTCTACTATATTCTGCTATATTCTAGTATATTCTGGTATATTCTCGTATATTCTTCTATATTCTTCTATATTCTAGTAATATTATGGTATATTCTGGTATATTCTCGAATATTCTTATATATACTAGTAATATTATGGTATATTCTTGTATATTCTGGTATATTCTGGTATATTCTCGTATATTCTTCTATATTCTTCTATATTCTAGTAATATTATGGTATATTCTGGTATATTCTCCTATATTCTATTATATTCTGGTATATTCTATTATATTCTGGTATATTCTAGTATATTCTGATATATTCTAGTACATTCTGGTATATTCTCGTATATTCTTCTATATTCTAGTAATATTATGGTATATTCTGCTATATTCTAGTATATTCTGGTATACTCTCGTATATTCTTCTATATTCGAGTAATATTATGGTATATTCTGGTATATTCTGCTATATTCTAGTATATTCTGTTATATTCTAGTATATTCTGGTATATTCTAGTATATTCTGATATATTCTAGTACATTCTGGTATATTCTCGTATATTCTTCTATATTCTAGTAATATTATGGTATATTCTGGAATATTATGCTATATTCTCGTATATTCTACTATATTCTGCTATATTCTAGTATATTCTGGTATATTCTCGTATATTCTTCTATATTCTTCTATATTCTAGTAATATTATGGTATATTCTGGTATATTCTGGTATATTCTATTATATTCTGGTATATTCTATTATATTCTGGTATATTCTAGTATATTCTGATATATTCTAGTACATTCTGGTATATTCTCGTATATTCTTCTATATTCTAGTAATATTATGGTATATTCTTGTATATTCTGGAATATTCTGCTATATTCTCGTATATTCTACTATATTCTGCTATATTCTAGTATATTCTCGTGTATTCTTCTATATTCTTCTATATTCTAGTAATATTATGGTATATTCTGGTATATTCTGCTATATTCTATTATATTCTGGTATATTCTGTTATATTCTAGTATATTCTGGTATATTCTGGAATATTCTGCTATATTCTTGTATATTCTGGTATATTCTGGTATATTCTGGTATAGTCTAGTATATTCTGCTATATTCTTGTATATTCTGGTATACTCTCGTATATTCTTCTATATTCGAGTAATATTATGGTATCTTCTGGTATATACAAGTATATTCTTGTATATTCTGCTATATTCTATTATATTCTCGGACTTCCGCTTCCGGTTGCGAAGAAGAGTGCAGAGTGTGGGTTACTGAGTGAAAGTTGTGTGTGAAAGAGAGGTGTAGGGAAAAGGCGGAGGGTAAAGGTGGTAGAGAGGGGCTAGTAGGAAGCAAGGGAGAGACGGGTGAGGTAGGAAGAAGGGCGAGGGAGCGTGAGGAGAAGTAGGGCGGAAGGGAAAAAGGAGGTAGTGTAGAGGATAGGTTTTCACGTGGCGGGAGACAGGTGTGCTCGTGAAAAGGAGAAGGAGCGAAGGTGTCGCGCTCTGTCGGGAGAAAGGAGGAATAGTAAAAGGGGGACTGAAAGGCGGGAAGGTTTGAAAAGTTTCGAATAGGACAAGGCGGGAAAAATGGCGGATGAAAAGCGGAAAGTGGAGGAGGGAAGAGAGAGAGGCTTGGCAAGGGGAAGAGAGGAGGACAAAGAAGGAAAGGGCAGAGTAGGGGCGCTGTCGGGCGAAAGCAATCTGAAGAGGTGGTTTAGCTCGGGGAGCGTGGAAAGTGTGGGAAGGAAAAGGAGTATAAAGGAGGTAGAGGGAGGGGGAGAGGTAGAACGTGACGCATTTAAGAGAAGCGACGTCACTAAGAGGTCGCCACAGAAGGCAGAGGGGGAGGGGGTAGGGGAGTGCAAAGAGATGGTGGGGATTCTTAAGGGATTGATAGAGGAGGCGAAGAGTTTAAGGGACGCACTATGGAAGGATAGAGAAGCGGGGAGGAAGTTGATTGAAGATTGGGGGAGGGAAACGGAGAGGTGGAGGGAAGAGAGGAGGGAGGAGGTAGCAAACAGGGAGAAGACGTGGAAATGGTTGGAGAGCATTGAGGGAAGGGTGACAAAGGTAGAGGGGAGGATGGAGGAGATGGGGCGAGGAGAGGGGGTGAGGAGGGGGAGTGAGGAAGTAGACAAGAGGATGGACAGGTTGGAGGGAAAAATGAAGAAGGTAGAGGAATGGATGGGGAATGAGGGAAGGGGGGAGAAAGAAGGGCAAAAGGAAAGGGGAGAAGAGACAAGTGGGGATCGGGAAAGGGAGGAGAATAGGAGAAGATTAAGGAGGCTTGAAGTCAAGCATGATAAGAGTGAAAGAGAGATGAAGAGGAATAATGTGGTAGTTAGGAGATTGAAAGTGGAGGGCTAAGAATTAGAAGGGGAGATCAGGAGGCTTTGGGAGAAGATGGAACTGGGTGTCGAGGGAATTAAGGAGGTAAGGAAGATAGGGAAGGTGGGGAATGATGGTAGAGGGATGGTTTTGGTGAGAATGGAGGGTAGAGAATATAAAAGGAAGGTAATGGAGGGGAAGAAAAAACTTAGGGGGTTAGTCGAAAGGATAGATGACGATCTGACGGAAGAGGAGAGGAGAGCGAGATGGAAGATAGAAAGGGAAGCGGAGATAGAAAGGAGAGAGGGAAGGTACGTACAGATAGGGTACATGAAAATGTGGGTGAACGGGAAAATGAAGAGATGGGACGAGATAGAGGAAAAATGGATGGAGGAGCAGGGAGGGCAATAGGGATGGAAGCAGGAGGGAGACACAACAGAAGGGAGGGGGAAGAGGGAGAGAAGGAGAACAGGGTTGAAGGTGGGGTTCTGGAATGTGGCGGGGCTGATGAATAAGGATGAGGAGTTTTGGAAGGGGTTGGTAGAATGGGATGTGATAACGATGATGGAGACGTGGGTGGAAGAGAAGGGATGGAGTAGGATAAGGGAAAAGATGTCGAGGGAATTCTACTGGGAGATGCAGTGGGCAAGGAGAGAGGAAAAGAAGGGGAGAGCGATAGGGGGTATGGCGATGGGGGTGAGGAAAGGACTGGATAGAGAAGGAGGGAGGGCTGAAGGGAAGGAGGGGCTGATGACGGCAAGAATTAAGCTGGGGATGAGTTGGTGGAGGGTGATAGGGGTGTACATTAATAGGGATCTGGACAAGAAACTGGAAGATTTAGGGGACTGGACAGAGGGGAGAGAGAGAGGAACAAAGGTGTTGATAGGGGGGGACTTCAACGCGAGAACGGGGCGAGAAGGAGGGGAAGTGGTTGAGGAAGAGGAAGGAGGGGGAAGAGAAAGCAGGAGATCTAAAGACGGGAAAGTGAATGCGGAAGGGAGGAGGCTCTGTGAATATCTGGGAGAGAGGGGGTGGGGGATTCTAAATGGAAATACGAGGGGGGATGAGGAAGGAGAGTGGACTTTCATGGGGGGAAGAGGGAACTCGGTGGTAGACTACATACTAGGAAATGAGGAAACAAGGGAGGGGGTGGAGTGGATGGAAGTTGGGGACAAAATAGACTCAGACCACGCACCAGTGACAGTAGGGATTAAGGGAGAGAGGAGGGAAAGAAGAAGGAAGGAAGGGACTGGGAAGGGGGTGAAAATAGGGAACTGGTCGGAGGAAGGGATAAGGGCTTTTAGGGAAAGATTTGGGGGGAGAAGAGAGGAGGAAGTAGGAGGGGTAGAAGAAGACTGGACAGGGTTAAAGGAGAACATTAAAGAAGCACTAGGGGAGGTAGGGAAGAGAGAAAAAGGGAAAAGGAGAGGATGGTGGGATGAGGAATGTAGAGAGGAAAAAAGGAAGGTGAGGGAGGAAATGAGGAGATGGAGGAAGAAGGGGGGAGAGGGCGAGATTTACAGGGAAAGCAGAAAGAGGTACAGGCTGCTGTGTGAGGAGAAGAAGAAGGAGGAGAGAACGAAATGGGAAAGGGAACTGGAGGGGGTGAAGACGGAGAAGCAGGTATGGCAGGTGGTAAACAGGGAAAGAAAGAAAAGAGCTTGGATAGACGAAGGAATAAAGATGGAAGAATGGAATGAGCATTTCAGGGGGCTGTTGGGTGGGGTGGAACAGAGGGCAAGGGTGGGAGAGGTAACAAGAAGAAGGCGGGACAGTGAAAGGGAAATAGAAATAGGGGAAGTAAAGAGGGTTATAAAGGGGCTGAAGGAGAAGAAAGCGGCGGGTGGGGACGGAATAGGGAACGAGGTTTGGAAATATGGAGGGAGCGAGGTGGAAATGTGGTTGTGGAGGGTATGCAATAGGGTGTGAAAGGGAGAGGGTTGGGTGGAGGAGTGGTCGGAAGGGACAGTTATACCCATTGCGAAGAAGAGAAATAGCAGAAAGGTGGAAGACTACAGGGGGGTTACGCTGTTACAAACAGCGTATAAGGTGTACGCAGCAATCCTGGCGGAGAGGTTAAGGGAGGAAGTGGAGGGGAAAGGCATGTTACCGGCGAGTCAGACGGGGTTCAGGAAGGGGGTGGGGTGCGTAGATAATATATACGTGCTGAATTATCTCCTAAACAGGCAGGTGAGAAGGAAGGAAAGGAAGATGGTGATCTTCTTTGTAGATCTGAAGGGAGGGGCTAGTTGTGAGATGTGAGGAGATATTGAGGGAGACGAGGAGTAAAGTTAGGGTGGGAGGGGAGGAGGGGACAAGTTTTTGGACGATAAGGGGGGTGAGGCAGGGGTGCCCGCTGAGCCCGTTGCTATTCACACTGATGCTGGCGGATATGGACGAAGTGCTGGAGAAGGGAGGATGGGGGGGAGTAAAATTAGGGGAGAGGAAAATCTTTACGCTGGCGTACGCGGATGATGTAGCTATGATGGCGGAGGATGAGGAGGGCATGAGGGGTATGATGAGGGGTTTGGAGAGATACCTGGAAGAAAGGAAGCTGCAACTGAATGTGGAAAAGTCGAAGATGATGAGGTGCAGAAGGGGTGGGGGCAGGTGGAAAAAGATCACATGGAGGTGGAAGGGCAAGGTGCTGGAGGAGGTGGCCGAATTCAAGTACCTGGGGTACGTGGTTATGAGGGACGGGGGACAGAGGAAGCACGTGGAGGATAGAATTAGGAAGGGGGCAGCGATAATGGGACAAGTATGGGGGATGGGGAAGAGGAGGTTCGGTAACGACTGGGGAAGGAGAATTTGGTTATTCGACAGGTTGGTGTGGTCGGTTATCAGCTACGGGGTGGAAATTTGGGGTTGGAAGGAATGGGAAGGTATAGAAAGACTGCAAGAGAGGTTTCTGAGATGGGTGCTAGGGGTAGAGAGGTGCACGCCGGGATACATGATAAGGGAAGAGTTGCAGAGGGAGCTGTTGAGAGGGAGGGCGGGGTTAAGGGCATGGGGCTACGAGAAGAAGCTGCGGGAGGGAAGAGGGGGGAGTTAGCAAGGATGTGCTTAGAACAGGTAAGAGGCAGGGGTAGAAGGGGAGGGGAGGTAGATGGGTGGGAGAATGAGAGAAGACGTTTCTGGGGAGAGAGAGGTTGGTCAGCAGAGGAGACAGAGGTGATGATGGAGGAGAGGATAGAGGTAGTGAGTGAAGAGTTAGTAAAGAGGGAAAGGAGGAAGCAGCAGGAGGAGAGATGGGAAAAGATAAGGAGAGCGAGATACAATGTGTGGTATGGGAGGGTCAAGGGAGAGGGGATACCAGGATATTTGAGGAAAGGGTGGGGAGAGAGTAGATGGCAAAGAGTAGCTAGATTTAGGTTGGGTAATGAGATGAGGGGTGGAAGGTATTGGATGGAAGAAGAGGAGAGAAGGTGTAGGGTCTGTGGGTGGGAGATGGAAACGTGGGAGCATGTGTGGGAACTGTGCTGGGGAGGGGATGAGGGAAGGGGGTGGCAGGATAGGGTAGGGGAGGTGCTAGGAGATGAAGGAGAGGGAGAGGAGTGGATGAGGAGGTTAGAGGAGTGGAGGGAAGGTACGGAGGGAAGAGGCGCGGGGGGGGGGGGGGGGGGCAAGGTATGAATGACTAAGAATGGAAAGAATGAGTGCAGCCGGAAGAGGAGGTCCAGGGGGGAGGGGAAAGGATGGGTGAGTGGTAGAGGAGGGGGGGAGTTGAGATGGTATGAGTGTGTGTGTGAGAGGTAAATTGGGAATGTGGAATGTGGAGTAAACAAGAGTAAGAACTCTCTCTCTCTCTCGTATGGATTAGAATTAAGTCAAGTTAAGGTATGTTAAGTTAAGTTTAAGTTTAGTAAATTAAGATAAGTTAAGATAAGTTAGGTTAACTTAGGTTAAGCATAGTCTAAGCTTTAGGTTAAGAGTTAGGTAAGAGAAGAGAGGAGGAAAGAATTGTAACCCCTAGGGGAACAATAAATGATGCTACTACTATTATATTCTCGAATATTCTTATATATTCTGCTATATTCTAGTATATTCTTGTATATTCTCGTATATTCTTCTATATTCGAGTAATATTATGGTATATTCTGGTATATTCTGCTATATTCTAGTATATTCAGGTATATTCTCGTGTATTCTTCTATATTTTGGTATATTCTGCTATATTCTAGTATACTCTGGTATATTCTCGTATATTGTTCTACATTCTAGTAATATTATGGTATATTCTGGTATATTCTCGTATATTCTTCTATATTCGAGTAATATTATGGTATATTCTGGTATATTCTGGTATATTCTGCTATATTCTAGTATATTCAGGTATAATCTCGTATATTCTTCTATATTTTGGTATATTCTGCTATATTCTATTATATTCTGGTATATTCTCGTATATTCTTCTATATTCTAGTAATATTATGGTATATTCTGGTATATTCTGGTATATTCTGCTATATTCTAGTATATTCAGGTATATTCTCGTATATTCTTCTGTATTCTAGTAATATTATGGTATATTCTGGTATATTCTCGTATATTCTCCTATATTCTCCTATATTCGAGCAATATTATGGTATATTCTGGTATATTCTGGTATATTCTCGTATATTCTTCTATATTTTAGTAATATTATGGTATATTGTGGTATATTCTGGTACATTTTGCTATATTCTAGTATATTCAGGTATATTCTCGTATATTCTTCTATATTCTAGTAACATTATGGTATATTCTGGTATATTCTCGAATATTCTTATATATTCTAGTAATATTATGGTATATTCTTGTATATTCTGGTATATTCTGGTATATTCTGCTATATTCTAGTATATTCTGGTATACTCTCGTATATTCTTCTATATTCGACTAATATTATGATATATTCTGGTATATTCTGCTATATTCTAGTATATTCTGCTATATTCTAGTATATTCTGGTATATTCTAGTATATTCTGATATATTCTAGTACATTCTGGTATATTCTCGTATATTCTTCTATATTCTAGTAATATTATGGTATATTCTGGAATATTATGCTATATTCTCGTAAATTCTACTATATTCTGCTATATTCTAGTATATTCTGGTATATTCTCGTATATTCTTCTATATTCTTCTATATTCTAGTAATATTATGGTATATTCTGGTATATTCTGCTATATTCTATTATATTCTGGTATATTCTATTATATTCTGGTATATTCTGGAATATTCTGCTATATTCTTGTATATTCTGGTATATTCTGGTATATTCTGGTATAGTCTAGTATATTCTGCTATATTCTAGTATATTCTGGTATATTCTCGTGTATTCTTCTATATTTTGGTATATTCTGCTATATTCTAGTATACTCTGGGATATTCTCGTATATTGTTCTACATTCTAGTAATATTATGGTATATTCTGGTATATTCTCGTATATTCTTCTAGATTCGAGTAATATTATGGTATATTCTGGTATATTCTGGTATATTCTGGTATATTCTGCTATATTCTAGTATATTCAGGTATAATCTCGTATATTCTTCTATATTTTGGTATATTCTGCTATATTCTAGTATAGTCTGGTATATTCTCGTATATTCTTCTATATTCTAGTAATATTATGGTATATTCTGGTATATTCTGGTATATTCTGCTATATTCTAGTATATTCAGGTATATTCTCGTATATTCTTCTATATTCTAGTAATATTATGGTATATTCTGGTATATTCTCGTATATTCTTCTATATTCTAGTAATATTATGGTATATTCTGGTATATTCTGCTATATTCTGCTATATTCTAGTATATTGAGGTATATTCTAGTATAGTCTGATATATTCTAGTACATTCTGGTATATTCTCGTTTATTCTTCTATATTCTAGTAATATTATGGTATATTCTGGTATATTCTGCAATATTCTGCTATATTCTAGTAATATTATGGTATATTCTGGTATATTCTGGAATATTCTGCTATATTCTCGTATATTCTACTATATTCTGCTATATTCTAGTATATTCTGGTATATTCTCGTATTTTCTTCTATATTCGAGTAATATTTTGGTATATTCTGGTATATTCTGGTATATTCTGCTATATTCTAGTATATTCAAGGTATATTCTCGTATATTCTTCTATATTTTGGTATATTCTGCTATATTCTAGTATACTCTGGTATATTCTCGTATATTGTTCTACATTCTAGTAATATTATGGTATATTCTGGTATATTCTCGTATATTCTTCTATATTCGAGTAATATTATGGTATATTCTGGTATATTCTGGTATATTCTGCTATATTCTAGTATATTCAGGTATAATCTCGTATATTCTTCTATATTTTGGTATATTCTGCTATATTCTAGTATACTCTGGGATATTCTCGTATATTGTTCTACATTCTAGTAATATTATGGTATATTCTGGTATATTCTCGTATATTCTTCTAGATTCGAGTAATATTATGGTATATTCTGGTATATTCTGGTATATTCTGGTATATTCTGCTATATTCTAGTATATTCAGGTATAATCTCGTATATTCTTCTATATTTTGGTATATTCTGCTATATTCTAGTATAGTCTGGTATATTCTCGTATATTCTTCTATATTCTAGTAATATTATGGTATATTCTGGTATATTCTGGTATATTCTGCTATATTCTAGTATATTCAGGTATATTCTCGTATATTCTTCTATATTCTAGTAATATTATGGTATATTCTGGTATATTCTCGTATATTCTTCTATATTCTAGTAATATTATGGTATATTCTGGTATATTCTGCTATATTCTGCTATATTCTAGTATATTGAGGTATATTCTAGTATAGTCTGATATATTCTAGTACATTCTGGTATATTCTCGTTTATTCTTCTATATTCTAGTAATATTATGGTATATTCTGGTATATTCTGCAATATTCTGCTATATTCTAGTAATATTATGGTATATTCTGGTATATTCTGGAATATTCTGCTATATTCTCGTATATTCTACTATATTCTGCTATATTCTAGTATATTCTGGTATATTCTCGTATTTTCTTCTATATTCGAGTAATATTTTGGTATATTCTGGTATATTCTGGTATATTCTGCTATATTCTAGTATATTCAAGGTATATTCTCGTATATTCTACTATATTCTAGTAATATAATGGTATATTCTGGTATATTCTGGTATATTCTCGTATATTCTTCTATATTTTAGTAATATCATGGTATATTGTGGTATATTCTGGTACATTTTGCTATATTCTAGTATATTCAGGTATATTCTCGTATATTCTTCTATATTCTAGTAACATTATGGTATATTCTGCTATATTCTAGAATATTCTGGTATACTCTCGTATATTCTTCTATATTCGAGTAATATTATGGTATATTCTGGTATATTCTGCTATATTCTAGTATATTCTGCTATATTCTGGTATATTCTAGTATATTCTGATATATTCTAGTACATTCTGGTATATTCTCGTATATTCTCCTATATTCTAGTAATATTATGGTATATTCTGGAATATTATGCTATATTCTCGTATATTCTACTATATTCTGCTATATTCTATTATATTCTGGTATATTCTATTATATTCTGGTATATTCTAGTATATTCTGATATATTCTAGTACATTCTGGTATATTCTCGTCTATTCTTCTATATTCTAGTAATATTATGGTATATTCTGGTATATTCTGGAATATTCTGGTATATTCTGGAATATTCTGCTATATTCTCGTATATTCTACTATATTCTGCTATATTCTAGTATATTCTCGTGTATTCTTCTATATTCTTCTATATTCTAGTATATTCTGGTATATTCTGGAATATTCTGCTATATTCTTGTATATTCTGGTATATTCTGGTATATTCTGGTATAGTCTAGTATATTCTGCTATATTCTAGTATATTCTGGTATACTCTCGTATATTCTTCTATATTCGAGTAATATTATGGTATATTCTGGTATATTCTGCTATATTCTAGTATATTCTGCTATATTCTAGTATATTCTGGTATATTCTAGTATATTCTGATATATTCTAGTACATTCTGGTATATTCTCGTATATTCTTCTATATTCTAGTAATATTATGGTATATTCTGGTATATTCTGGAATATTCTGCTATATTCTCGTATATTCTACTATATTCTGCTATATTCTAGTATATTCTGGTATATTCTGTTATATTCTGGTATAGTCTGGTATATTCTGCTATATTCTAGTATATTCTTGTATACTCTCGTATATTCTTCCATATTCGAGTAATATTATGGTATCTTCTGGTATATACAAGTATATTCTTGTATATTCTGCTATATTCTATTATATTCTCGAATATTCTTATATATTCTGCTATATTCTAGTATATTCTTGTATATTCTCGTATATTCTTCTATATTCGAGTAATATTATGGTATATTCTGGTATATTCTGCTATATTCTAGTATATTCAGGTATATTCTCGTATATTCTACTATATTCTGCTATATTCTAGTATATTCTGGTATATTCTGTTATATTCTGGTATAGTCTGGTATATTCTGCTATATTCTAGTATATTCTTGTATACTCTCGTATATTCTTCTATATTCGAGTAATATTATGGTATCTTCTGGTATATTCTGCTATATTCTAGTATATTCAGGTATATTCTCGTGTATTCTTCTATATTTTGGTATATTCTGCTATATTCTAGTATACTCTGGTATATTCTCGTATATTGTTCTACATTCTAGTAATATTATGGTATATTCTCGTATATTCTCGTATATTCTTCTATATTTTGGTATATTCTGCTATATTCTAGTATATTCTGGTATATTCTCGTATATTCTTCTATATTCTAGTAATATTCTGGTATATTCTGGTATATTCTGGTATATTCTGCTATATTCTAGTATATTCAGGTATATTCTCGTGTATTCTTCTATATTTTGGTATATTCTGCTATATTCTAGTATACTCTGGTATATTCTCGTATATTGTTCTACATTCTAGTAATATTATGGTATATTCTCGTATAATCTCGTATATTCTTCTATATTTTGGTATATTCTGCTATATTCTAGTATATTCTGGTATATTCTCGTATATTCTTCTATATTCTAGTAATATTCTGGTATATTCTGGTATATTCTGGTATATTCTGCTATATTCTAGTATATTCAGGTATATTCTCGTATATTCTTCTATATTCTAGTAATATTATGGTATATTCTGGTATATTCTCGTATATTCTTGTATATTCTAGTAATATTATGGTATCTTCTGGTATATTCTGGTATATTCTGCTATATTCTAGTATATTCAGGTATATTCTAGTATATTCTGATATATTCTAGTACATTCTGGTATATTCTCGTATATTCTTCTAT
Source organism: Halictus rubicundus (assembly GCF_050948215.1). Lineage (NCBI taxonomy): Eukaryota > Metazoa > Arthropoda > Insecta > Hymenoptera > Halictidae > Halictus > Halictus rubicundus. The sequence goes on from NW_027489540.1 coordinate 29,967, forward strand.
ATTCTAGTAATATTATGGTATATTCTGGTATATTCTGGAATATTCTGCTATATTCTAGTACTATTATGGTATATTCTGCTATATTCTGGAATATTCTGCTATATTCTCGTATATTCTACTATATTCTGCTATATTCTAGTATATTCTGGTATATTCTCGTATTTTCTTCTATATTCGAGTAATATTTTGGTATATTCTGGTATATTCTGGTATATTCTGCTATATTCTATTATATTCTCGAATATTCTTATATATTCTGCTATATTCTAGTATATTCTTGTATATTCTCGTATATTCTTCTATATTCGAGTAATATTATGGTATATTCTGGTATATTCTGTTATATTCTAGTATATTCAGGTATATTCTCGTATATTCTACTATATTCTGCTATATTCTAGTATATTCTGGTATATTCTGTTATATTCTGGTATAGTCTGGTATATTCTGCTATATTCTAGTATATTCTTGTATACTCTCGTATATTCTTCTATATTCGAGTAATATTATGGTATCTTCTGGTATATTCTGCTATATTCTAGTATATTCAGGTATATTCTCGTGTATTCTTCTATATTTTGGTATATTCTGCTATATTCTAGTATACTCTGGTATATTCTCGTATATTGTTCTACATTCTAGTAATATTATGGTATATTCTCGTATATTCTCGTATATTCTTCTATATTTTGGTATATTCTGCTATATTCTAGTATATTCTGGTATATTCTCGTATATTCTTCTATATTCTAGTAATATTCTGGTATATTCTGGTATATTCTGGTATATTCTGCTATATTCTAGTATATTTAGGTATATTCTCGTGTATTCTTCTATATTTTGGTATATTCTGCTATATTCTAGTATACTCTGGTATATTCTCGTATATTGTTCTACATTCTAGTAATATTATGGTATATTCTCGTATAATCTCGTATATTCTTCTATATTTTGGTATATTCTGCTATATTCTAGTATATTCTGGTATATTCTCGTATATTCTTCTATATTCTAGTAATATTCTGGTATATTCTGGTATATTCTGGTATATTCTGCTATATTCTAGTATATTCAGGTATATTCTCGTATATTCTTCTATATTCTAGTAATATTATGGTATATTCTGGTATATTCTCGTATATTCTTGTATATTCTAGTAATATTATGGTATCTTCTGGTATATTCTGGTATATTCTGCTATATTCTAGTATATTCAGGTATATTCTAGTATATTCTGATATATTCTAGTACATTCTGGTATATTCTCGTATATTCTTCTATATTCTAGTAATATTATGGTATATTCTGGTATATTCTGGAATATTCTGCTATATTCTAGTAATATTATGGTATATTCTGCTATATTCTGGAATATTCTGCTATATTCTCGTATATTCTACTATATTCTGCTATATTCTAGTATATTCTGGTATATTCTCGTATTTTCTTCTATATTCGAGTAATATTTTGGTATATTCTGGTATATTCTGGTATATTCTGCTATATTCTAGTATATTCAAGGTATATTCTCGTATATTCTAGTATATTCTAGTAATATAATGGTATATTCTGGTATATTCTGGTATATTCTGCTATATTCTAGTACTATTATGGTATATTCTGCTATATTCTGGAATATTCTGCTATATTCTCGTATATTCTACTATATTCTGCTATATTCTAGTATATTCTGGTATATTCTCGTATTTTCTTCTATATTCGAGTAATATTTTGGTATATTCTGGTATATTCTGGTATATTCTGCTATATTCTATTATATTCTCGAATATTCTTATATATTCTGCTATATTCTAGTATATTCTTGTATATTCTCGTATATTCTTCTATATTCGAGTAATATTATGGTATATTCTGGTATATTCTGTTATATTCTAGTATATTCAGGTATATTCTCGTATATTCTACTATATTCTGCTATATTCTAGTATATTCTGGTATATTCTGTTATATTCTGGTATAGTCTGGTATATTCTGCTATATTCTAGTATATTCTTGTATACTCTCGTATATTCTTCTATATTCGAGTAATATTATGGTATCTTCTGGTATATTCTGCTATATTCTAGTATATTCAGGTATATTCTCGTGTATTCTTCTATATTTTGGTATATTCTGCTATATTCTAGTATACTCTGGTATATTCTCGTATATTGTTCTACATTCTAGTAATATTATGGTATATTCTCGTATATTCTCGTATATTCTTCTATATTTTGGTATATTCTGCTATATTCTAGTATATTCTGGTATATTCTCGTATATTCTTCTATATTCTAGTAATATTCTGGTATATTCTGGTATATTCTGGTATATTCTGCTATATTCTAGTATATTCAGGTATATTCTCGTGTATTCTTCTATATTTTGGTATATTCTGCTATATTCTAGTATACTCTGGTATATTCTCGTATATTGTTCTACATTCTAGTAATATTATGGTATATTCTCGTATAATCTCGTATATTCTTCTATATTTTGGTATATTCTGCTATATTCTAGTATATTCTGGTATATTCTCGTATATTCTTCTATATTCTAGTAATATTCTGGTATATTCTGGTATATTCTGGTATATTCTGCTATATTCTAGTATATTCAGGTATATTCTCGTATATTCTTCTATATTCTAGTAATATTATGGTATATTCTGGTATATTCTCGTATATTCTTGTATATTCTAGTAATATTATGGTATCTTCTGGTATATTCTGGTATATTCTGCTATATTCTAGTATATTCAGGTATATTCTAGTATATTCTGATATATTCTAGTACATTCTGGTATATTCTCGTATATTCTTCTATATTCTAGTAATATTATGGTATATTCTGGTATATTCTGGAATATTCTGCTATATTCTAGTAATATTATGGTATATTCTGCTATATTCTGGAATATTCTGCTATATTCTCGTATATTCTACTATATTCTGCTATATTCTAGTATATTCTGGTATATTCTCGTATTTTCTTCTATATTCGAGTAATATTTTGGTATATTCTGGTATATTCTGGTATATTCTGCTATATTCTAGTATATTCAAGGTATATTCTCGTATATTCTAGTATATTCTAGTAATATAATGGTATATTCTGGTATATTCTGGTATATTCTCGTATATTCTTCTATATTTTAGTAATATTATGGTATATTGTGGTATATTCTGGTACATTTTGCTATATTCTAGTATATTCAGGTATATTCTCGTATATTCTTCTATATTCTAGTAACATTATGGTATATTCTGGTATATTCTCGAATATTCTTCTATATTCTAGTAATATTATGGTATATTCTGGTATATTCTGCTATATTCTATTATATTCTGGTATATTCTATTATATTCTGGTATATTCTAGTATATTCTGATATATTCTAGTACATTCTGGTATATTCTCGTATATTCTTCTATATTCTAGTAATATTATGGTATATTCTGGTATATTCTGGAATATTCTGCTATATTCTCGTATATTCTACTATATTCTGCTATATTCTAGTATATTCTCGTGTATTCTTCTATATTCTTCTATATTCTAGTAATATTATGGTATATTCTGGTATATTCTGCTATATTCTATTATATTCTGGTATATTCTGTTATATTCTAGTATATTCTGGTATATTCTGGAATATTCTGCTATATTCTTGTATATTCTGGTATATTCTGGTATATTCTGGTATAGTCTAGTATATTCTGCTATATTCTAGTATATTCTGGTATATTCTCGTATATTCTTCTATATTCTAGTAATATTATGGTATATTGTGGTATATTCTGGTACATTTTGCTATATTCTAGTATATTCATGTATATTCTCGTATATTCTTCTATATTCTAGTAACATTATGGTATATTCTGGTATATTCTCGAATATTCTTATACATTCTACTAATATTATGGTATATTCTTGTATATTCTGGTATATTCTGGTATATTCTGTTATATTCTGCTATATTCTAGTATATTCTGGTATACTCTCGTATATTCTTCTATATTCTCGTAATATTCTGGTATATTCTGGTATATTCTGCTATATTCTATTATATTCTGGTATATTCTGTTATATTCTTCAATATTCTAGTAATATTATGGTATATTGTAGTAATATTATGGTATATTCTGGTATATTCTGGTATATTCTGGTATATTCTCGTATATTCTTCTATATTTTAGTAATATTATGGTATATTGTGGTATATTCTGGTACATTTTGCTATATTCTAGTATATTCAGGTATATTCTCGTATATTCTTCTATATTCTAGTAACATTATGGTATATGCTGGTATATTCTCGAATATTCTTATATATTCTAGTAATATTATGGTATATTCTTGTATATTCTGGTATATTCTGGTATATTCTGCTATATTCTATTATATTCTGGTATATTCTGTTATATTCTAGTATATTCTGGTATATTCTGGAATATTCTGCTATATTCTAGTATATTCTGATATATTCTAGTACATTCTGGTATATTCTTGTATATTCTTCTATATTTTAGTAATATTATGGTATATTCTGGTATATTCTGGAATATTCTGCTATATTCTCGTATATTCTACTATATTCTGCTATATTCTAGTATATTCTGGTATATTCTGGAATATTCTGCTATATTCTTGTATATTCTGGTATATTCTGGTATATTCTGGTATAGTCTAGTATATTCTGCTATATTCTAGTATATTCTGGTATACTCTCGTATATTCTTCTATATTCGAGTAATATTATGGTATATTCTGGTATATTCTGCTATATTCTAGTATATTCTGCTATATTCTAGTATATTCTGGTATATTCTGATATATTCTGGTATAGTCTAGTATATTCTGCTATATTCTAGTATATTCTGGTATACTCTCGTATATTCTTCTATATTCGACTAATATTATGGTATCTTCTGGTATATACAAGTACATTCTTGTATATTCTGCTATATTCTATTATATTCTCGAATATTCTTATATATTCTGCTATATTCTAGTATATTCTTGTATATTCTCGTATATTCTTCTATATTCGAGTAATATTATGGTATATTCTGGTATATTCTGCTATATTCTAGCATATTCAGGTATATTCTCGTGTATTCTTCTATATTTTGGTATATTCTGCTATATTTTAGTATACTCTGGTATATTCTCGTATATTGTTCTACATTCTAGTAATATTATGGTATATTCTGGTATATTCTCGTATATTCTTCTATATTCGAGTAATATTATGGTATATTCGAGTAATATTATGGTATATTCTGGTATATTCTGGTATATTCTGGTATATTCTGCTATATTCTAGTATATTCAGGTATAATCTCGTATATTCTTCTATATTTTGTTATATTCTGCTATATTCTAGTATATTCTGGTATATTCTCGTATATTCTTCTATATTCTAGTAATATTATGGTATATTCTGGTATATTCTGCTATATTCTAGTATATTCAGGTATATTCTCGTATATTCTTCTATATTCTAGTAATATTATGGTATAATCTGGTATATTCTCGTATATTCTTCTATATTCTAGTAATATTATGGTATATTCTGGTATATTCTGGTATATTCTGCTATATTCTAGTATATTCAGGTATATTCTAGTATAGTCTGATATATTCTAGTACATTCTGGTATATTCTCGTATATTCTTCTATATTCTAGTAATATTATGGTATATTCTGCTATATTCTGGAATATTCTGCTATATTCTCGTATATTCTACTATATTCTGCTATATTCTAGTATATTCTGGTATATTCTCGTATTTTCTTCTATATTCGAGTAATATTTTGGTATATTCTGGTATATTCTGGTATATTCTGCTATATTCTAGTATATTCAAGGTATATTCTCGTATATTCTAGTATATTCTAGTAATATAATGGTATATTCTGGTATATTCTGGTATATTCTGCTATATTCTAGTACTATTATGGTATATTCTGCTATATTCTGGAATATTCTGCTATATTCTCGTATATTCTACTATATTCTGCTATATTCTAGTATATTCTGGTATATTCTCGTATTTTCTTCTATATTCGAGTAATATTTTGGTATATTCTGGTATATTCTGGTATATTCTGCTATATTCTAGTATATTCAAGGTATATTCTCGTATATTCTAGTATATTCTAGTAATATAATGGTATATTCTGGTATATTCTGGTATATTCTGCTATATTCTAGTACTATTATGGTATATTCTGCTATATTCTGGAATATTCTGCTATATTCTCGTATATTCTACTATATTCTGCTATATTCTAGTATATTCTGGTATATTCTCGTATTTTCTTCTATATTCGAGTAATATTTTGGTATATTCTGGTATATTCTGGTATATTCTGCTATATTCTATTATATTCTCGAATATTCTTATATATTCTGCTATATTCTAGTATATTCTTGTATATTCTCGTATATTCTTCTATATTCGAGTAATATTATGGTATATTCTGGTATATTCTGTTATATTCTAGTATATTCAGGTATATTCTCGTATATTCTACTATATTCTGCTATATTCTAGTATATTCTGGTATATTCTGTTATATTCTGGTATAGTCTGGTATATTCTGCTATATTCTAGTATATTCTTGTATACTCTCGTATATTCTTCTATATTCGAGTA
>NW_027489541.1:0-15000 GCF_050948215.1 Halictus rubicundus
ATGTGCTACTCCGTCGGACGTTCGACGAAAATTTTTCTAAGTCCCACCGCTAAGAGGAAACTTTTTCCGTATCGGTCCTAGACGATTTTCGACGTGATATCACTGTAATATAGACGGTTTCTAACAATATGTATCATAACACCAAACTCGCTACAATTATTATTTATCGAGTTATTAGCAAATAATGGACGGATGTGCTACTCCGTCGACAAAACTCTGGAAATTTTTCTAAGTCCCACCGCCAAGAGGAAACTTTTTCCCTATCGGTCCTAGACGATTTTCGACGTGATATCACTGTAATATAGACGGTTTCTAACAATATATATCATAACACCAAACTCGCTACAATTATTATTTATCGAGTTATTAGCAAATAATGGACGGATGTGCTACTCCGTCGACAAAACTCTGGAAATTTTTCTAAGTCCCACCGCTAAGAGGAAACTTTTTCCGTATCGGTCCTAGACGATTTTCGACGTGATATCACTGTAATATAGACGGTTTCTAACAATATATATCATAACACCAAACTCGCTACAATTATTATTTATCGAGTTATTAGCAAATAATGGACGGATGTGCTACTCCGTCGGACGTTCGACGAAAATTTTTCTAAGTCCCACCGCCAAGAGGAAACTTTTTCCCTATCGGTCCTAGACGATTTTCGACGTGATATCACTGTAATATAGACGGTTTCTAACAATATATATCATAACACCAAACTCGCTACAATTATTATTCATCGAGTTATTAGCAAATAATGGACGGATGTGCTACTCCGTCGACAAAACTCTGGAAATTTTTCTAAGTCCCACCGCTAAGAGGAAACTTTTTCCGTATCGGTCCTAGACGATTTTCGACGTGATATCACTGTAATATAGACGGTTTCTAACAATATATATCATAACACCAAACTCGCTACAATTATTATTTATCGAGTTATTAGCAAATAATGGACGGATGTGCTACTCCGTCGGACGTTCGACGAAAATTTTTCTAAGTCCCACCGCCAAGAGGAAACTTTTTCCCTATCGGTCCTAGACGATTTTCGACGTGATATCACTGTAATATAGACGGTTTCTAACAATATATATCATAACACCAAACTCGCTACAATTATTATTCTTCGAGTTATTAGCAAATAATGGACGGATGTGCTACTCCGTCGGACGTTCGACGAAAATTTTTCTAAGTCCCACCGCCAAGAGGAAACTTTTTCCCTATCGGTCCTAGACGATTTTCGACGTGATATCACTGTAATATAGACGGTTTCTAACAATATATATCATAACACCAAACTCGCTACAATTATTATTCATCGAGTTATTAGCAAATAATGGACGGATGTGCTACTCCGTCGACAAAACTCTGGAAATTTTTCTAAGTCCCACCGCTAAGAGGAAACTTTTTCCGTATCGGTCCTAGACGATTTTCGACGTGATATCACTGTAATATAGACGGTTTCTAACAATATATATCATAACACCAAACTCGCTACAATTATTATTTATCGAGTTATTAGCAAATAATGGACGGATGTGCTACTCCGTCGGACGTTCGACGAAAATTTTTCTAAGTCCCACCGCCAAGAGGAAACTTTTTCCCTATCGGTCCTAGACGATTTTCGACGTGATATCACTGTAATATAGACGGTTTCTAACAATATATATCATAACACCAAACTCGCTACAATTATTATTTATCGAGTTATTAGCAAATAATGGACGGATGTGCTACTCCGTCGACAAAACTCTGGAAATTTTTCTAAGTCCCACCGCCAAGAGGAAACTTTTTCCGTATCGGTCCTAGACGATTTTCGACGTGATATCACTGTAATATAGACGGTTTCTAACAATATATATCATAACACCAAACTCGCTACAATTATTATTTATCGAGTTATTAGCAAATAATGGACGGATGTGCTACTCCGTCGGACGTTCGACGAAAATTTTTCTAAGTCCCACCGCCAAGAGGAAACTTTTTCCGTATCGGTCCTAGACGATTTTCGACGTGATATCACTGTAATATAGACGGTTTCTAACAATATATATCATAACACCAAACTCGCTACAATTATTATTTATCGAGTTATTAGCAAATAATGGACGGATGTGCTACTCCGTCGGACGTTCGACGAAAATTTTTCTAAGTCCCACCGCCAAGAGGAAACTTTTTCCCTATCGGTCCTAGACGATTTTCGACGTGATATCACTGTAATATAGACGGTTTCTAACAATATATATCATAACACCAAACTCGCTACAATTATTATTCATCGAGTTATTAGCAAATAATGGACGGATGTGCTACTCCGTCGACAAAACTCTGGAAATTTTTCTAAGTCCCACCGCTAAGAGGAAACTTTTTCCGTATCGGTCCTAGACGATTTTCGACGTGATATCACTGTAATATAGACGGTTTCTAACAATATATATCATAACACCAAACTCGCTACAATTATTATTTATCGAGTTATTAGCAAATAATGGACGGATGTGCTACTCCGTCGGACGTTCGACGAAAATTTTTCTAAGTCCCACCGCCAAGAGGAAACTTTTTCCCTATCGGTCCTAGACGATTTTCGACGTGATATCACTGTAATATAGACGGTTTCTAACAATATATATCATAACACCAAACTCGCTACAATTATTATTTATCGAGTTATTAGCAAATAATGGACGGATGTGCTACTCCGTCGACAAAACTCTGGAAATTTTTCTAAGTCCCACCGCCAAGAGGAAACTTTTTCCGTATCGGTCCTAGACGATTTTCGACGTGATATCACTGTAATATAGACGGTTTCTAACAATATATATCATAACACCAAACTCGCTACAATTATTATTTATCGAGTTATTAGCAAATAATGGACGGATGTGCTACTCCGTCGGACGTTCGACGAAAATTTTTCTAAGTCCCACCGCCAAGAGGAAACTTTTTCCGTATCGGTCCTAGACGATTTTCGACGTGATATCACTGTAATATAGACGGTTTCTAACAATATATATCATAACACCAAACTCGCTACAATTATTATTTATCGAGTTATTAGCAAATAATGGACGGATGTGCTACTCCGTCGGACGTTCGACGAAAATTTTTCTAAGTCCCACCGCTAAGAGGAAACTTTTTCCGTATCGGTCCTAGACGATTTTCGACGTGATATCACTGTAATATAGACGGTTTCTAACAATATATATCATAACACCAAACTCGCTACAATTATTATTTATCGAGTTATTAGCAAATAATGGACGGATGTGCTACTCCGTCGGACGTTCGACGAAAATTTTTCTAAGTCCCACCGCCAAGAGGAAACTTTTTCCGTATCGGTCCTAGACGATTTTCGACGTGATATCACTGTAATATAGACGGTTTCTAACAATATATATCATAACACCAAACTCGCTACAATTATTATTTATCGAGTTATTAGCAAATAATGGACGGATGTGCTACTCCGTCGGACGTTCGACGAAAATTTTTCTAAGTCCCACCGCTAAGAGGAAACTTTTTCCGTATCGGTCCTAGACGATTTTCGACGTGATATCACTGTAATATAGACGGTTTCTAACAATATGTATCATAACACCAAACTCGCTACAATTATTATTTATCGAGTTATTAGCAAATAATGGACGGATGTGCTACTCCGTCGACAAAACTCTGGAAATTTTTCTAAGTCCCACCGCTAAGAGGAAACTTTTTCCGTATCGGTCCTAGACGATTTTCGACGTGATATCACTGTAATATAGACGGTTTCTAACAATATATATCATAACACCAAACTCGCTACAATTATTATTTATCGAGTTATTAGCAAATAATGGACGGATGTGCTACTCCGTCGGACGTTCGACGAAAATTTTTCTAAGTCCCACCGCCAAGAGGAAACTTTTTCCCTATCGGTCCTAGACGATTTTCGACGTGATATCACTGTAATATAGACGGTTTCTAACAATATATATCATAACACCAAACTCGCTACAATTATTATTTATCGAGTTATTAGCAAATAATGGACGGATGTGCTACTCCGTCGGACGTTCGACGAAAATTTTTCTAAGTCCCACCGCCAAGAGGAAACTTTTTCCCTATCGGTCCTAGACGATTTTCGACGTGATATCACTGTAATATAGACGGTTTCTAACAATATATATCATAACACCAAACTCGCTACAATTATTATTTATCGAGTTATTAGCAAATAATGGACGGATGTGCTACTCCGTCGACAAAACTCTGGAAATTTTTCTAAGTCCCACCGCTAAGAGGAAACTTTTTCCGTATCGGTCCTAGACGATTTTCGACGTGATATCACTGTAATATAGACGGTTTCTAACAATATATATCATAACACCAAACTCGCTACAATTATTATTTATCGAGTTATTAGCAAATAATGGACGGATGTGCTACTCCGTCGGACGTTCGACGAAAATTTTTCTAAGTCCCACCGCCAAGAGGAAACTTTTTCCGTATCGGTCCTAGACGATTTTCGACGTGATATCACTGTAATATAGACGGTTTCTAACAATATATATCATAACACCAAACTCGCTACAATTATTATTTATCGAGTTATTAGCAAATAATGGACGGATGTGCTACTCCGTCGGACGTTCGACGAAAATTTTTCTAAGTCCCACCGCCAAGAGGAAACTTTTTCCCTATCGGTCCTAGACGATTTTCGACGTGATATCACTGTAATATAGACGGTTTCTAACAATATATATCATAACACCAAACTCGCTACAATTATTATTTATCGAGTTATTAGCAAATAATGGACGGATGTGCTACTCCGTCGACAAAACTCTGGAAATTTTTCTAAGTCCCACCGCCAAGAGGAAACTTTTTCCCTATCGGTCCTAGACGATTTTCGACGTGATATCACTGTAATATAGACGGTTTCTAACAATATATATCATAACACCAAACTCGCTACAATTATTATTTATCGAGTTATTAGCAAATAATGGACGGATGTGCTACTCCGTCGACAAAACTCTGGAAATTTTTCTAAGTCCCACCGCCAAGAGGAAACTTTTTCCGTATCGGTCCTAGACGATTTTCGACGTGATATCACTGTAATATAGACGGTTTCTAACAATATATATCATAACACCAAACTCGCTACAATTATTATTTATCGAGTTATTAGCAAATAATGGACGGATGTGCTACTCCGTCGGACGTTCGACGAAAATTTTTCCAAGTCCCACCGCCAAGAGGAAACTTTTTCCCTATCGGTCCTAGACGATTTTCGACGTGATATCACTGTAATATAGACGGTTTCTAACAATATGTATCATAACACCAAACTCGCTACAATTATTATTTATCGAGTTATTAGCAAATAATGGACGGATGTGCTACTTCGTCGGACGTTCGACGAAAATTTTTCTAAGTCCCACCGCCAAGAGGAAACTTTTTCCCTATCGGTCCTAGACGATTTTCGACGTGATATCACTGTAATATAGACGGTTTCTAACAATATATATCATAACACCAAACTCGCTACAATTATTATTTATCGAGTTATTAGCAAATAATGGACGGATGTGCTACTCCGTCGACAAAACTCTGGAAATTTTTCTAAGTCCCACCGCCAAGAGGAAACTTTTTCCGTATCGGTCCTAGACGATTTTCGACGTGATATCACTGTAATATAGACGGTTTCTAACAATATATATCATAACACCAAACTCGCTACAATTATTATTTATCGAGTTATTAGCAAATAATGGACGGATGTGCTACTCCGTCGGACGTTCGACGAAAATTTTTCTAAGTCCCACCGCTAAGAGGAAACTTTTTCCGTATCGGTCCTAGACGATTTTCGACGTGATATCACTGTAATATAGACGGTTTCTAACAATATGTATCATAACACCAAACTCGCTACAATTATTATTTATCGAGTTATTAGCAAATAATGGACGGATGTGCTACTCCGTCGACAAAACTCTGGAAATTTTTCTAAGTCCCACCGCTAAGAGGAAACTTTTTCCGTATCGGTCCTAGACGATTTTCGACGTGATATCACTGTAATATAGACGGTTTCTAACAATATATATCATAACACCAAACTCGCTACAATTATTATTTATCGAGTTATTAGCAAATAATGGACGGATGTGCTACTCCGTCGGACGTTCGACGAAAATTTTTCTAAGTCCCACCGCCAAGAGGAAACTTTTTCCCTATCGGTCCTAGACGATTTTCGACGTGATATCACTGTAATATAGACGGTTTCTAACAATATATATCATAACACCAAACTCGCTACAATTATTATTTATCGAGTTATTAGCAAATAATGGACGGATGTGCTACTCCGTCGGACGTTCGACGAAAATTTTTCTAAGTCCCACCGCCAAGAGGAAACTTTTTCCCTATCGGTCCTAGACGATTTTCGACGTGATATCACTGTAATATAGACGGTTTCTAACAATATATATCATAACACCAAACTCGCTACAATTATTATTTATCGAGTTATTAGCAAATAATGGACGGATGTGCTACTCCGTCGACAAAACTCTGGAAATTTTTCTAAGTCCCACCGCTAAGAGGAAACTTTTTCCGTATCGGTCCTAGACGATTTTCGACGTGATATCACTGTAATATAGACGGTTTCTAACAATATATATCATAACACCAAACTCGCTACAATTATTATTTATCGAGTTATTAGCAAATAATGGACGGATGTGCTACTCCGTCGGACGTTCGACGAAAATTTTTCTAAGTCCCACCGCCAAGAGGAAACTTTTTCCGTATCGGTCCTAGACGATTTTCGACGTGATATCACTGTAATATAGACGGTTTCTAACAATATATATCATAACACCAAACTCGCTACAATTATTATTTATCGAGTTATTAGCAAATAATGGACGGATGTGCTACTCCGTCGGACGTTCGACGAAAATTTTTCTAAGTCCCACCGCTAAGAGGAAACTTTTTCCGTATCGGTCCTAGACGATTTTCGACGTGATATCACTGTAATATAGACGGTTTCTAACAATATATATCATAACACCAAACTCGCTACAATTATTATTTATCGAGTTATTAGCAAATAATGGACGGATGTGCTACTCCGTCGGACGTTCGACGAAAATTTTTCTAAGTCCCACCGCCAAGAGGAAACTTTTTCCGTATCGGTCCTAGACGATTTTCGACGTGATATCACTGTAATATAGACGGTTTCTAACAATATATATCATAACACCAAACTCGCTACAATTATTATTTATCGAGTTATTAGCAAATAATGGACGGATGTGCTACTCCGTCGGACGTTCGACGAAAATTTTTCTAAGTCCCACCGCTAAGAGGAAACTTTTTCCGTATCGGTCCTAGACGATTTTCGACGTGATATCACTGTAATATAGACGGTTTCTAACAATATGTATCATAACACCAAACTCGCTACAATTATTATTTATCGAGTTATTAGCAAATAATGGACGGATGTGCTACTCCGTCGACAAAACTCTGGAAATTTTTCTAAGTCCCACCGCTAAGAGGAAACTTTTTCCGTATCGGTCCTAGACGATTTTCGACGTGATATCACTGTAATATAGACGGTTTCTAACAATATATATCATAACACCAAACTCGCTACAATTATTATTTATCGAGTTATTAGCAAATAATGGACGGATGTGCTACTCCGTCGGACGTTCGACGAAAATTTTTCTAAGTCCCACCGCCAAGAGGAAACTTTTTCCCTATCGGTCCTAGACGATTTTCGACGTGATATCACTGTAATATAGACGGTTTCTAACAATATATATCATAACACCAAACTCGCTACAATTATTATTTATCGAGTTATTAGCAAATAATGGACGGATGTGCTACTCCGTCGGACGTTCGACGAAAATTTTTCTAAGTCCCACCGCCAAGAGGAAACTTTTTCCCTATCGGTCCTAGACGATTTTCGACGTGATATCACTGTAATATAGACGGTTTCTAACAATATATATCATAACACCAAACTCGCTACAATTATTATTTATCGAGTTATTAGCAAATAATGGACGGATGTGCTACTCCGTCGACAAAACTCTGGAAATTTTTCTAAGTCCCACCGCTAAGAGGAAACTTTTTCCGTATCGGTCCTAGACGATTTTCGACGTGATATCACTGTAATATAGACGGTTTCTAACAATATATATCATAACACCAAACTCGCTACAATTATTATTTATCGAGTTATTAGCAAATAATGGACGGATGTGCTACTCCGTCGGACGTTCGACGAAAATTTTTCTAAGTCCCACCGCCAAGAGGAAACTTTTTCCGTATCGGTCCTAGACGATTTTCGACGTGATATCACTGTAATATAGACGGTTTCTAACAATATATATCATAACACCAAACTCGCTACAATTATTATTTATCGAGTTATTAGCAAATAATGGACGGATGTGCTACTCCGTCGGACGTTCGACGAAAATTTTTCTAAGTCCCACCGCCAAGAGGAAACTTTTTCCCTATCGGTCCTAGACGATTTTCGACGTGATATCACTGTAATATAGACGGTTTCTAACAATATATATCATAACACCAAACTCGCTACAATTATTATTTATCGAGTTATTAGCAAATAATGGACGGATGTGCTACTCCGTCGACAAAACTCTGGAAATTTTTCTAAGTCCCACCGCCAAGAGGAAACTTTTTCCCTATCGGTCCTAGACGATTTTCGACGTGATATCACTGTAATATAGACGGTTTCTAACAATATATATCATAACACCAAACTCGCTACAATTATTATTTATCGAGTTATTAGCAAATAATGGACGGATGTGCTACTCCGTCGACAAAACTCTGGAAATTTTTCTAAGTCCCACCGCCAAGAGGAAACTTTTTCCGTATCGGTCCTAGACGATTTTCGACGTGATATCACTGTAATATAGACGGTTTCTAACAATATATATCATAACACCAAACTCGCTACAATTATTATTTATCGAGTTATTAGCAAATAATGGACGGATGTGCTACTCCGTCGGACGTTCGACGAAAATTTTTCCAAGTCCCACCGCCAAGAGGAAACTTTTTCCCTATCGGTCCTAGACGATTTTCGACGTGATATCACTGTAATATAGACGGTTTCTAACAATATGTATCATAACACCAAACTCGCTACAATTATTATTTATCGAGTTATTAGCAAATAATGGACGGATGTGCTACTTCGTCGGACGTTCGACGAAAATTTTTCTAAGTCCCACCGCCAAGAGGAAACTTTTTCCCTATCGGTCCTAGACGATTTTCGACGTGATATCACTGTAATATAGACGGTTTCTAACAATATATATCATAACACCAAACTCGCTACAATTATTATTTATCGAGTTATTAGCAAATAATGGACGGATGTGCTACTCCGTCGACAAAACTCTGGAAATTTTTCTAAGTCCCACCGCTAAGAGGAAACTTTTTCCGTATCGGTCCTAGACGATTTTCGACGTGATATCACTGTAATATAGACGGTTTCTAACAATATATATCATAACACCAAACTCGCTACAATTATTATTTATCGAGTTATTAGCAAATAATGGACGGATGTGCTACTCCGTCGGACGTTCGACGAAAATTTTTCTAAGTCCCACCGCCAAGAGGAAACTTTTTCCCTATCGGTCCTAGACGATTTTCGACGTGATATCACTGTAATATAGACGGTTTCTAACAATATATATCATAACACCAAACTCGCTACAATTATTATTTATCGAGTTATTAGCAAATAATGGACGGATGTGCTACTCCGTCGACAAAACTCTGGAAATTTTTCTAAGTCCCACCGCCAAGAGGAAACTTTTTCCCTATCGGTCCTAGACGATTTTCGACGTGATATCACTGTAATATAGACGGTTTCTAACAATATATATCATAACACCAAACTCGCTACAATTATTATTTATCGAGTTATTAGCAAATAATGGACGGATGTGCTACTCCGTCGACAAAACTCTGGAAATTTTTCTAAGTCCCACCGCTAAGAGGAAACTTTTTCCGTATCGGTCCTAGACGATTTTCGACGTGATATCACTGTAATATAGACGGTTTCTAACAATATATATCATAACACCAAACTCGCTACAATTATTATTTATCGAGTTATTAGCAAATAATGGACGGATGTGCTACTCCGTCGACAAAACTCTGGAAATTTTTCTAAGTCCCACCGCTAAGAGGAAACTTTTTCCGTATCGGTCCTAGACGATTTTCGACGTGATATCACTGTAATATAGACGGTTTCTAACAATATATATCATAACACCAAACTCGCTACAATTATTATTTATCGAGTTATTAGCAAATAATGGACGGATGTGCTACTCCGTCGGACGTTCGACGAAAATTTTTCTAAGTCCCACCGCCAAGAGGAAACTTTTTCCGTATCGGTCCTAGACGATTTTCGACGTGATATCACTGTAATATAGACGGTTTCTAACAATATATATCATAACACCAAACTCGCTACAATTATTATTTATCGAGTTATTAGCAAATAATGGACGGATGTGCTACTCCGTCGGACGTTCGACGAAAATTTTTCTAAGTCCCACCGCCAAGAGGAAACTTTTTCCCTATCGGTCCTAGACGATTTTCGACGTGATATCACTGTAATATAGACGGTTTCTAACAATATATATCATAACACCAAACTCGCTACAATTATTATTTATCGAGTTATTAGCAAATAATGGACGGATGTGCTACTCCGTCGACAAAACTCTGGAAATTTTTCTAAGTCCCACCGCCAAGAGGAAACTTTTTCCCTATCGGTCCTAGACGATTTTCGACGTGATATCACTGTAATATAGACGGTTTCTAACAATATATATCATAACACCAAACTCGCTACAATTATTATTTATCGAGTTATTAGCAAATAATGGACGGATGTGCTACTCCGTCGGACGTTCGACGAAAATTTTTCTAAGTCCCACCGCCAAGAGGAAACTTTTTCCCTATCGGTCCTAGACGATTTTCGACGTGATATCACTGTAATATAGACGGTTTCTAACAATATATATCATAACACCAAACTCGCTACAATTATTATTTATCGAGTTATTAGCAAATAATGGACGGATGTGCTACTCCGTCGGACGTTCGACGAAAATTTTTCTAAGTCCCACCGCCAAGAGGAAACTTTTTCCGTATCGGTCCTAGACGATTTTCGACGTGATATCACTGTAATATAGACGGTTTCTAACAATATATATCATAACACCAAACTCGCTACAATTATTATTTATCGAGTTATTAGCAAATAATGGACGGATGTGCTACTCCGTCGGACGTTCGACGAAAATTTTTCTAAGTCCCACCGCTAAGAGGAAACTTTTTCCGTATCGGTCCTAGACGATTTTCGACGTGATATCACTGTAATATAGACGGTTTCTAACAATATGTATCATAACACCAAACTCGCTACAATTATTATTTATCGAGTTATTAGCAAATAATGGACGGATGTGCTACTCCGTCGACAAAACTCTGGAAATTTTTCTAAGTCCCACCGCCAAGAGGAAACTTTTTCCCTATCGGTCCTAGACGATTTTCGACGTGATATCACTGTAATATAGACGGTTTCTAACAATATATATCATAACACCAAACTCGCTACAATTATTATTTATCGAGTTATTAGCAAATAATGGACGGATGTGCTACTCCGTCGACAAAACTCTGGAAATTTTTCTAAGTCCCACCGCTAAGAGGAAACTTTTTCCGTATCGGTCCTAGACGATTTTCGACGTGATATCACTGTAATATAGACGGTTTCTAACAATATATATCATAACACCAAACTCGCTACAATTATTATTTATCGAGTTATTAGCAAATAATGGACGGATGTGCTACTCCGTCGGACGTTCGACGAAAATTTTTCTAAGTCCCACCGCCAAGAGGAAACTTTTTCCCTATCGGTCCTAGACGATTTTCGACGTGATATCACTGTAATATAGACGGTTTCTAACAATATATATCATAACACCAAACTCGCTACAATTATTATTCATCGAGTTATTAGCAAATAATGGACGGATGTGCTACTCCGTCGACAAAACTCTGGAAATTTTTCTAAGTCCCACCGCTAAGAGGAAACTTTTTCCGTATCGGTCCTAGACGATTTTCGACGTGATATCACTGTAATATAGACGGTTTCTAACAATATATATCATAACACCAAACTCGCTACAATTATTATTTATCGAGTTATTAGCAAATAATGGACGGATGTGCTACTCCGTCGGACGTTCGACGAAAATTTTTCTAAGTCCCACCGCCAAGAGGAAACTTTTTCCCTATCGGTCCTAGACGATTTTCGACGTGATATCACTGTAATATAGACGGTTTCTAACAATATATATCATAACACCAAACTCGCTACAATTATTATTCTTCGAGTTATTAGCAAATAATGGACGGATGTGCTACTCCGTCGGACGTTCGACGAAAATTTTTCTAAGTCCCACCGCCAAGAGGAAACTTTTTCCCTATCGGTCCTAGACGATTTTCGACGTGATATCACTGTAATATAGACGGTTTCTAACAATATATATCATAACACCAAACTCGCTACAATTATTATTCATCGAGTTATTAGCAAATAATGGACGGATGTGCTACTCCGTCGACAAAACTCTGGAAATTTTTCTAAGTCCCACCGCTAAGAGGAAACTTTTTCCGTATCGGTCCTAGACGATTTTCGACGTGATATCACTGTAATATAGACGGTTTCTAACAATATATATCATAACACCAAACTCGCTACAATTATTATTTATCGAGTTATTAGCAAATAATGGACGGATGTGCTACTCCGTCGGACGTTCGACGAAAATTTTTCTAAGTCCCACCGCCAAGAGGAAACTTTTTCCCTATCGGTCCTAGACGATTTTCGACGTGATATCACTGTAATATAGACGGTTTCTAACAATATATATCATAACACCAAACTCGCTACAATTATTATTTATCGAGTTATTAGCAAATAATGGACGGATGTGCTACTCCGTCGGACGTTCGACGAAAATTTTTCTAAGTCCCACCGCCAAGAGGAAACTTTTTCCCTATCGGTCCTAGACGATTTTCGACGTGATATCACTGTAATATAGACGGTTTCTAACAATATATATCATAACACCAAACTCGCTACAATTATTATTCATCGAGTTATTAGCAAATAATGGACGGATGTGCTACTCCGTCGACAAAACTCTGGAAATTTTTCTAAGTCCCACCGCTAAGAGGAAACTTTTTCCGTATCGGTCCTAGACGATTTTCGACGTGATATCACTGTAATATAGACGGTTTCTAACAATATATATCATAACACCAAACTCGCTACAATTATTATTTATCGAGTTATTAGCAAATAATGGACGGATGTGCTACTCCGTCGGACGTTCGACGAAAATTTTTCTAAGTCCCACCGCCAAGAGGAAACTTTTTCCCTATCGGTCCTAGACGATTTTCGACGTGATATCACTGTAATATAGACGGTTTCTAACAATATATATCATAACACCAAACTCGCTACAATTATTATTCTTCGAGTTATTAGCAAATAATGGACGGATGTGCTACTCCGTCGGACGTTCGACGAAAATTTTTCTAAGTCCCACCGCCAAGAGGAAACTTTTTCCCTATCGGTCCTAGACGATTTTCGACGTGATATCACTGTAATATAGACGGTTTCTAACAATATATATCATAACACCAAACTCGCTACAATTATTATTCATCGAGTTATTAGCAAATAATGGACGGATGTGCTACTCCGTCGACAAAACTCTGGAAATTTTTCTAAGTCCCACCGCTAAGAGGAAACTTTTTCCGTATCGGTCCTAGACGATTTTCGACGTGATATCACTGTAATATAGACGGTTTCTAACAATATATATCATAACACCAAACTCGCTACAATTATTATTTATCGAGTTATTAGCAAATAATGGACGGATGTGCTACTCCGTCGGACGTTCGACGAAAATTTTTCTAAGTCCCACCGCCAAGAGGAAACTTTTTCCCTATCGGTCCTAGACGATTTTCGACGTGATATCACTGTAATATAGACGGTTTCTAACAATATATATCATAACACCAAACTCGCTACAATTATTATTTATCGAGTTATTAGCAAATAATGGACGGATGTGCTACTCCGTCGACAAAACTCTGGAAATTTTTCTAAGTCCCACCGCCAAGAGGAAACTTTTTCCGTATCGGTCCTAGACGATTTTCGACGTGATATCACTGTAATATAGACGGTTTCTAACAATATATATCATAACACCAAACTCGCTACAATTATTATTTATCGAGTTATTAGCAAATAATGGACGGATGTGCTACTCCGTCGGACGTTCGACGAAAATTTTTCTAAGTCCCACCGCCAAGAGGAAACTTTTTCCGTATCGGTCCTAGACGATTTTCGACGTGATATCACTGTAATATAGACGGTTTCTAACAATATATATCATAACACCAAACTCGCTACAATTATTATTTATCGAGTTATTAGCAAATAATGGACGGATGTGCTACTCCGTCGGACGTTCGACGAAAATTTTTCTAAGTCCCACCGCCAAGAGGAAACTTTTTCCCTATCGGTCCTAGACGATTTTCGACGTGATATCACTGTAATATAGACGGTTTCTAACAATATATATCATAACACCAAACTCGCTACAATTATTATTTATCGAGTTATTAGCAAATAATGGACTTGAGTAGGGTGACACCCGGCCGTACTACATTCTGTTCTACAAATTGCACGGGTAAACGGCGGTTGGAAATGATGCTCCGTATTGTTAGTTAGTGTATCCCCGAAGGTCTATGCGTACCGCAGCGTTGGATTGACGAGATTCCTTCTGTCTCTATCTTTTTTTTTCTCTACGATAGCATGTATCGCGATGACAAACGACTAGGAAGCGTGTTTACCGA
>NW_027489541.1:30000-36514 GCF_050948215.1 Halictus rubicundus
GGCAACAGACCTCCCGGCGGGGCTGTTGGAACTTAGAGCGAAAAAAGTATAAAAATTTTTTTCACAAAATATAATAAATTTTAACATTTCTATATTATTTTACACAAAATAACCAACTTTTCATAATTCACCGAACTTTGAAAATTTTTCTAAGTCCCACAAATAAGAGGAAAATTTTTAAGTATCGGTCCTAGACGATTTTCGACGTGATATCACTGTAATATAGACGATTTCTAGCAATATATATCATAACACCAAACTCGCTACAATTATTATTTATCGAGTTATTAGCAAATAATGGACGGATGTGCTACTCCGTCGACAAAACTCTGGAAATTTTTCTAAGTCCCACCGCTAAGAGGAAACTTTTTCCGTATCGGTCCTAGACGATTTTCGACGTGATATCACTGTAATATAGACGGTTTCTAACAATATATATCATAACACCAAACTCGCTACAATTATTATTTATCGAGTTATTAGCAAATAATGGACGGATGTGCTACTCCGTCGGACGTTCGACGAAAATTTTTCTAAGTCCCACCGCCAAGAGGAAACTTTTTCCCTATCGGTCCTAGACGATTTTCGACGTGATATCACTGTAATATAGACGGTTTCTAACAATATATATCATAACACCAAACTCGCTACAATTATTATTCATCGAGTTATTAGCAAATAATGGACGGATGTGCTACTCCGTCGACAAAACTCTGGAAATTTTTCTAAGTCCCACCGCTAAGAGGAAACTTTTTCCGTATCGGTCCTAGACGATTTTCGACGTGATATCACTGTAATATAGACGGTTTCTAACAATATATATCATAACACCAAACTCGCTACAATTATTATTTATCGAGTTATTAGCAAATAATGGACGGATGTGCTACTCCGTCGGACGTTCGACGAAAATTTTTCTAAGTCCCACCGCCAAGAGGAAACTTTTTCCCTATCGGTCCTAGACGATTTTCGACGTGATATCACTGTAATATAGACGGTTTCTAACAATATATATCATAACACCAAACTCGCTACAATTATTATTCTTCGAGTTATTAGCAAATAATGGACGGATGTGCTACTCCGTCGGACGTTCGACGAAAATTTTTCTAAGTCCCACCGCCAAGAGGAAACTTTTTCCCTATCGGTCCTAGACGATTTTCGACGTGATATCACTGTAATATAGACGGTTTCTAACAATATATATCATAACACCAAACTCGCTACAATTATTATTCATCGAGTTATTAGCAAATAATGGACGGATGTGCTACTCCGTCGACAAAACTCTGGAAATTTTTCTAAGTCCCACCGCTAAGAGGAAACTTTTTCCGTATCGGTCCTAGACGATTTTCGACGTGATATCACTGTAATATAGACGGTTTCTAACAATATATATCATAACACCAAACTCGCTACAATTATTATTTATCGAGTTATTAGCAAATAATGGACGGATGTGCTACTCCGTCGGACGTTCGACGAAAATTTTTCTAAGTCCCACCGCCAAGAGGAAACTTTTTCCCTATCGGTCCTAGACGATTTTCGACGTGATATCACTGTAATATAGACGGTTTCTAACAATATATATCATAACACCAAACTCGCTACAATTATTATTTATCGAGTTATTAGCAAATAATGGACGGATGTGCTACTCCGTCGACAAAACTCTGGAAATTTTTCTAAGTCCCACCGCCAAGAGGAAACTTTTTCCGTATCGGTCCTAGACGATTTTCGACGTGATATCACTGTAATATAGACGGTTTCTAACAATATATATCATAACACCAAACTCGCTACAATTATTATTTATCGAGTTATTAGCAAATAATGGACGGATGTGCTACTCCGTCGGACGTTCGACGAAAATTTTTCTAAGTCCCACCGCCAAGAGGAAACTTTTTCCGTATCGGTCCTAGACGATTTTCGACGTGATATCACTGTAATATAGACGGTTTCTAACAATATATATCATAACACCAAACTCGCTACAATTATTATTTATCGAGTTATTAGCAAATAATGGACGGATGTGCTACTCCGTCGGACGTTCGACGAAAATTTTTCTAAGTCCCACCGCCAAGAGGAAACTTTTTCCCTATCGGTCCTAGACGATTTTCGACGTGATATCACTGTAATATAGACGGTTTCTAACAATATATATCATAACACCAAACTCGCTACAATTATTATTTATCGAGTTATTAGCAAATAATGGACGGATGTGCTACTCCGTCGACAAAACTCTGGAAATTTTTCTAAGTCCCACCGCTAAGAGGAAACTTTTTCCGTATCGGTCCTAGACGATTTTCGACGTGATATCACTGTAATATAGACGGTTTCTAACAATATATATCATAACACCAAACTCGCTACAATTATTATTTATCGAGTTATTAGCAAATAATGGACGGATGTGCTACTCCGTCGGACGTTCGACGAAAATTTTTCTAAGTCCCACCGCTAAGAGGAAACTTTTTCCGTATCGGTCCTAGACGATTTTCGACGTGATATCACTGTAATATAGACGGTTTCTAACAATATATATCATAACACCAAACTCGCTACAATTATTATTTATCGAGTTATTAGCAAATAATGGACGGATGTGCTACTCCGTCGGACGTTCGACGAAAATTTTTCTAAGTCCCACCGCCAAGAGGAAACTTTTTCCCTATCGGTCCTAGACGATTTTCGACGTGATATCACTGTAATATAGACGGTTTCTAACAATATATATCATAACACCAAACTCGCTACAATTATTATTTATCGAGTTATTAGCAAATAATGGACGGATGTGCTACTCCGTCGACAAAACTCTGGAAATTTTTCTAAGTCCCACCGCCAAGAGGAAACTTTTTCCGTATCGGTCCTAGACGATTTTCGACGTGATATCACTGTAATATAGACGGTTTCTAACAATATATATCATAACACCAAACTCGCTACAATTATTATTTATCGAGTTATTAGCAAATAATGGACGGATGTGCTACTCCGTCGGACGTTCGACGAAAATTTTTCTAAGTCCCACCGCTAAGAGGAAACTTTTTCCGTATCGGTCCTAGACGATTTTCGACGTGATATCACTGTAATATAGACGGTTTCTAACAATATGTATCATAACACCAAACTCGCTACAATTATTATTTATCGAGTTATTAGCAAATAATGGACGGATGTGCTACTCCGTCGACAAAACTCTGGAAATTTTTCTAAGTCCCACCGCTAAGAGGAAACTTTTTCCGTATCGGTCCTAGACGATTTTCGACGTGATATCACTGTAATATAGACGGTTTCTAACAATATATATCATAACACCAAACTCGCTACAATTATTATTTATCGAGTTATTAGCAAATAATGGACGGATGTGCTACTCCGTCGGACGTTCGACGAAAATTTTTCTAAGTCCCACCGCCAAGAGGAAACTTTTTCCCTATCGGTCCTAGACGATTTTCGACGTGATATCACTGTAATATAGACGGTTTCTAACAATATATATCATAACACCAAACTCGCTACAATTATTATTTATCGAGTTATTAGCAAATAATGGACGGATGTGCTACTCCGTCGACAAAACTCTGGAAATTTTTCTAAGTCCCACCGCCAAGAGGAAACTTTTTCCCTATCGGTCCTAGACGATTTTCGACGTGATATCACTGTAATATAGACGGTTTCTAACAATATATATCATAACACCAAACTCGCTACAATTATTATTTATCGAGTTATTAGCAAATAATGGACGGATGTGCTACTCCGTCGACAAAACTCTGGAAATTTTTCTAAGTCCCACCGCTAAGAGGAAACTTTTTCCGTATCGGTCCTAGACGATTTTCGACGTGATATCACTGTAATATAGACGGTTTCTAACAATATATATCATAACACCAAACTCGCTACAATTATTATTTATCGAGTTATTAGCAAATAATGGACGGATGTGCTACTCCGTCGGACGTTCGACGAAAATTTTTCTAAGTCCCACCGCCAAGAGGAAACTTTTTCCCTATCGGTCCTAGACGATTTTCGACGTGATATCACTGTAATATAGACGGTTTCTAACAATATATATCATAACACCAAACTCGCTACAATTATTATTCATCGAGTTATTAGCAAATAATGGACGGATGTGCTACTCCGTCGACAAAACTCTGGAAATTTTTCTAAGTCCCACCGCTAAGAGGAAACTTTTTCCGTATCGGTCCTAGACGATTTTCGACGTGATATCACTGTAATATAGACGGTTTCTAACAATATATATCATAACACCAAACTCGCTACAATTATTATTTATCGAGTTATTAGCAAATAATGGACGGATGTGCTACTCCGTCGGACGTTCGACGAAAATTTTTCTAAGTCCCACCGCCAAGAGGAAACTTTTTCCCTATCGGTCCTAGACGATTTTCGACGTGATATCACTGTAATATAGACGGTTTCTAACAATATATATCATAACACCAAACTCGCTACAATTATTATTCTTCGAGTTATTAGCAAATAATGGACGGATGTGCTACTCCGTCGGACGTTCGACGAAAATTTTTCTAAGTCCCACCGCCAAGAGGAAACTTTTTCCCTATCGGTCCTAGACGATTTTCGACGTGATATCACTGTAATATAGACGGTTTCTAACAATATATATCATAACACCAAACTCGCTACAATTATTATTCATCGAGTTATTAGCAAATAATGGACGGATGTGCTACTCCGTCGACAAAACTCTGGAAATTTTTCTAAGTCCCACCGCTAAGAGGAAACTTTTTCCGTATCGGTCCTAGACGATTTTCGACGTGATATCACTGTAATATAGACGGTTTCTAACAATATATATCATAACACCAAACTCGCTACAATTATTATTTATCGAGTTATTAGCAAATAATGGACGGATGTGCTACTCCGTCGGACGTTCGACGAAAATTTTTCTAAGTCCCACCGCCAAGAGGAAACTTTTTCCCTATCGGTCCTAGACGATTTTCGACGTGATATCACTGTAATATAGACGGTTTCTAACAATATATATCATAACACCAAACTCGCTACAATTATTATTTATCGAGTTATTAGCAAATAATGGACGGATGTGCTACTCCGTCGGACGTTCGACGAAAATTTTTCTAAGTCCCACCGCCAAGAGGAAACTTTTTCCGTATCGGTCCTAGACGATTTTCGACGTGATATCACTGTAATATAGACGGTTTCTAACAATATATATCATAACACCAAACTCGCTACAATTATTATTTATCGAGTTATTAGCAAATAATGGACGGATGTGCTACTCCGTCGGACGTTCGACGAAAATTTTTCTAAGTCCCACCGCTAAGAGGAAACTTTTTCCGTATCGGTCCTAGACGATTTTCGACGTGATATCACTGTAATATAGACGGTTTCTAACAATATGTATCATAACACCAAACTCGCTACAATTATTATTTATCGAGTTATTAGCAAATAATGGACGGATGTGCTACTCCGTCGACAAAACTCTGGAAATTTTTCTAAGTCCCACCGCTAAGAGGAAACTTTTTCCGTATCGGTCCTAGACGATTTTCGACGTGATATCACTGTAATATAGACGGTTTCTAACAATATATATCATAACACCAAACTCGCTACAATTATTATTTATCGAGTTATTAGCAAATAATGGACGGATGTGCTACTCCGTCGGACGTTCGACGAAAATTTTTCTAAGTCCCACCGCCAAGAGGAAACTTTTTCCCTATCGGTCCTAGACGATTTTCGACGTGATATCACTGTAATATAGACGGTTTCTAACAATATATATCATAACACCAAACTCGCTACAATTATTATTTATCGAGTTATTAGCAAATAATGGACGGATGTGCTACTCCGTCGACAAAACTCTGGAAATTTTTCTAAGTCCCACCGCCAAGAGGAAACTTTTTCCCTATCGGTCCTAGACGATTTTCGACGTGATATCACTGTAATATAGACGGTTTCTAACAATATATATCATAACACCAAACTCGCTACAATTATTATTTATCGAGTTATTAGCAAATAATGGACGGATGTGCTACTCCGTCGACAAAACTCTGGAAATTTTTCTAAGTCCCACCGCTAAGAGGAAACTTTTTCCGTATCGGTCCTAGACGATTTTCGACGTGATATCACTGTAATATAGACGGTTTCTAACAATATATATCATAACACCAAACTCGCTACAATTATTATTTATCGAGTTATTAGCAAATAATGGACGGATGTGCTACTCCGTCGGACGTTCGACGAAAATTTTTCTAAGTCCCACCGCCAAGAGGAAACTTTTTCCCTATCGGTCCTAGACGATTTTCGACGTGATATCACTGTAATATAGACGGTTTCTAACAATATATATCATAACACCAAACTCGCTACAATTATTATTCATCGAGTTATTAGCAAATAATGGACGGATGTGCTACTCCGTCGACAAAACTCTGGAAATTTTTCTAAGTCCCACCGCTAAGAGGAAACTTTT